>NW_011887793.1:124365-130211 GCF_000806365.1 Fopius arisanus | reverse complement strand
GAGAGAGAGAGAGAGAGAGAGAGAGAGAGAGAGAGAGAGAGAGAGAGAGAGAGAGAGAGATTTATTAATCAATTATAAAATAAACTAATGCACTACTGGAAGCCATGGCGCTTCTGGATTTGGTGCTGCTCAACACTGGAGAGGAATCTACATTCACCAGAGGGAGAGCCAGTTCAATCGTGGACCTCACCTTCGAGAAGGTGAGAGAAGGCGGCCGACATTATGAGCAGAGTTGCGTGTGCCTGCGACCCCGCCATGCCCAAAAAGCGCATCAATAGCCGAAGGTCACCGGGTTACTGGTGGACAGAGGAAGTTGCGGCGCTACGGAAAAGTTGCAATGTGGCCAGGAGGCTGGCGCAGCGTGCCCGCAGGAGATTCCGCAAGATGGTATAGTATCATGACTGCCCTCCAGGCTTTTGGGGTTCGGAACTACCCTCATAGGATCGTGGGGGATTATTTCTCCAATAGAGCGCTGGCGTATGATACACAGGAGGGTCCCAAGAAGCACAGGGTCAGTAGCCGATTCCACAGGGCTCTGTATTGGAATCTCTCCTGTGGAATACCATGTATAATGGACTGATGAGGGTCATCCTCCCCCAGGAGGTCAGGTTGATCGCGTTCGCGGATGACGTGCCGCTGGTTATCGTTGGAGAGCACATAGAGGACATCTGCCTACCCTTCGAGAGGGCGTATGAGACATCGATGGATGGAGACGGTTGGACCTCGTTTGGCCGAGCATAAGACGGAGGCGGTTTTGATCTCGGGCGGGAGGACCCTGCAGACCATCCAGTTACGAGTCGGTGACTTCGTTATCACCTGAGGGTCGCATATACGATACCTCGGGGTGACGATCAATGCCTCAACTTTAAGCAGCACGTGGCGCATACCACTGCCAAGGCTTCCGGTGTCCGGGCGGCGCTGTCCCGGCTCATGCCGAATGTCGGTGGACCAGGACAGAGGAGAAGGGTGCTGCTGACGTTGGTGTGCACGTCGATATTAACATACGGCATCGCCATCTGGGAGGATACCCTTAGAATGCAGGAGACACGGCGTAAGATGGCAGCGCACCGGCTGGGCGCGCTCATGGTTGGCTGTGCCTACCGCACAGTCTCGGACGATGCAATAAGAGTCGTCGCGGGGATAATCCCGATTGAGATCCTGGCGCAAGCGAGGCGGTTTCTCTATCGAACGTCCGAACAAGCCGTGGCGAACCCAAGTGGATCATCTGAAGGAAGCGGAGCGACAACGGAGGTGGCCAGTATGGTGAGGCGGGAGAGTCTTGACACATGGCATCTCTCTCTCTCTCTCTCTCTCTCTCTCTCTCATCAAGGCATCAAGGATTAGGACGATTGGCGGTGCTCGAGGGCGGATTTCAGAGACTTATTTAGAGGGAGAATATTTTTCATGAGGGAAGTTTATTCGGGCTTTAGATATTGGGATATTTTATTGAGGGTTGGATTTATTGGCGACTAATTTTGAGAGGGGAAAATGTGTTCTTAATGTCGAAATTTTGGGGTATACGATATTTCCTTGTGAACATGGACTCCCATGCATTCCATCCATTGACACCAATTAGAATGGAAATCAGCAGAAAAATTCGGAAATATTCGTCTTTTTCAAAAATTATTATCAGAGAGGAACTAATGATAGCTAAACACATAGATATTAATGGGCTCTTGATTGTATCAGAATTAAATTTTCGTCTCCTTTGTTATCAACAGAAAATATTATAAATAATATCAATGAAATATCTACACCATTTTCCTTCCTCAAAGCATTCTTGTTCAAGCCGAAAGATAATGGAACTACCCCTATTATTTTCCAATTCTCAGACAATCCATTCCAAAGCT
This sequence comes from Fopius arisanus, assembly GCF_000806365.1. Lineage (NCBI taxonomy): Eukaryota > Metazoa > Arthropoda > Insecta > Hymenoptera > Braconidae > Fopius > Fopius arisanus. The sequence continues at coordinate 128,361 of NW_011887793.1, read as the reverse complement.
TGTTGCTGATTTTTATACAGACTCTGATATAAATATTGTACAATGGAATAGTTTTTTGAAATTTTGAATTAGACGAAAAAAATAGTGTATCTTTTTTAGTCCCGATCTATTTGGCTCCACTCTCTCCCTTAACGGACCAAGTTGAGAGTTGCTTTAGAGTTCGGTAAGACTTTAAAATTTCCAGTATTTGAGAGAAAGTTGAGAGATTGTTCAGAGTTGGGACTATATTGGATTCTATGGCAATTACTAAACTTTCCGAAAGAGTTTAGACTTGAGTTTTTTACATCCAATTTATAAAGTTTATAAACTTTTTATGGCGGGGAGAGGTGAGGTTATGCCTCCCCGCCCAATAAATTGAGTGTTGAAAACTTAACTCTAAACTCTTTCGGAAAGTTTAGAGTTTACCCAGGCAGGAATGCCAAGCTCGAACAACCGGTCCAAGCGTGGCTCAATCTAGACTTGCCTAGGCTTTGGTAACCAAGCTTGGGCCATATTGCAGCCAATGGTTAAGCCAGGCTTCAATCAATGTTATTTTTGGTTCATTGCAGATACGTTTTTTTTGGGGGGGGGGGGATTTGAATTAATCAAATACCGAGATAATCGGTAGCTAGTGAGATCGAACTTAATAGGGATTATATTTTGAAACTTTCTGGAGTCTATATATCGATGATTTAGGTTGGTTAGTAATAATAGCGCATTAGACTAGCGATTAGGGCGCAGGACTAGAGATTTTGGGGTCGTCGGTTCGATCCCCGGTTAGGGTAATATTTTAGGTTAACAAATTAGCGATTCGCGTTGGAAAAGAAGTTAGGAGTAAGTAATTAGACAGTAATCATTTGCAGAAATGCTTCAATGAACATCATTTTTTATTTTTTTTTATCAATTTAAATAAATAAATATGAGTCATGGCTAAGGCCTGGCGACCAAGCTCGGCTCAAGTCTGGTGGCCAAGGAAGGCCCGCACGTAATCATCCCAGGGCTCAACCAGGCTTGGGCCAACCTTGGATGCCAAGCTCGAGCCTTGTCTAGCCGGGGTTGGGCCGCCCATCACCCAAGTTGGGCCAATTGTTAATTCCTACCTGGGTAGTAATTGCCATAGAGCTTTCTCTGAAATGCTGGAAATATTTGAGAGTTCAACTCTTAACTCGGTCCGCTAACGTCTCTTATTACTAACAAATAATTTGCCATTCAATTAATCATGAATTAATGCATGTGTTAAAAATATATAATTTTATATTGTGTGAATGCTTCGTTCGTAATTGGCGCTGATTTTTGTGAGAGATTGGTGTCAAGATCGGAAGAAGAGAGTAATGTACTAAATACGCATGTTTAATTGTGCAAAATCATGTTTAAAAATCTAAAAATTCAATGAGTTCTGAACTCAAATTAGCCGCTCAAGGTGACTTGGTACTAATAGTAAATAAGTGTGACACATTTTTGAGATAATAATTAGGTAATCATATTAGCTTCGTAATTATTATTAACAGCCCCTCTTCCTGGATAATTACAACAACTCAATTCATCCCTTCATCGTTTGCAATAAAAACAAAGGGTATTCACGCCAATTACTTTTTTTTCCTGTGTGTGGTGCGTAACACTTTGTTTGCTTCCAGATTTTTTTTAAACATTAACAAACATTGCACTAGTTCAATTTTCTTTTGGAGCCTTCTGCTGGGTCTCCAGCATTTAAAAAATGGTTTAGAATCGAATCCCATTTGTTAGGGCTTCAAACAATGAAAATGAAAAATTTAATGAAGCTCAACAGATAGTATTTAAGACTCTTTTTAAATTTAACTCCTAAGTGAGTCATATAATATGCACTGCTTAGGCATATTTAATACAGAATGAAATATTGACGGATGAATTTTTTAAAAATGAATTGAATCCTTCAAAAAATGTTCAGTATCACCGTAATTTTATTTCTTTAAGCCGATCTTTGCTGAAAGGATACACTTCTAAGCCAATTGTGTGTAAAAAAATCGCAATGTTTATGCTCAATTAATAAAAAAGTATGCACTACTACGCATGATGCCTGCATTAATTAATCATAACGGTTATAAACGCAAGTTTTCTTGTCTATTACTAAAGTTGCTATTGCTATTTCTTTGCATTTTGATGAATGGAATCTGCATAAGATTGCTTAACGTACTCTTAGTGTTTTGCGTGTGTATCTCATTTATTCGTGCTTATATTGTTCAACATTCTGTGCAAAATTCCGCGTGTCAAATATGGAAGTGGGTGATTGAGTTGAAAATCGGCGACATATGTCCATCGGTAACATATTTTATCTAGAAAACTAATTAAGTAATGTGTTGATTACATTAGAGAAATGCAGCGATCATGTCCGACGACGAGCATGATCTTTTTCCTGCAAATTTGCTGGACCGTCTTCCTAATCAACGGCAAGAAAATGGGCTCTTGGTCAGACCCCTCAGAACCACTGACTATGATAAAGGTATGTAGTCATTCGTAATTGTAGCGGTAAAATGTGAAAATTATATCAGTTGAATGCCAGTCGTCATTTTAAACCTTTCGACTTCTCAGAAAATATTTCGAAATATGCGAACAAAATTGCTCCGATTCTCCCAAACACTGATCGCTACTCAATTCATCTGTATGCGAGTAATGAAATAACTGAATCTTTAAATAATTTTAATCTTTTGATTTTCCAGGATTTATTCAACTGCTGGGTCAATTGACTGATGTGGGACACATCGGGAGAGATCAATTTTTAAGTAAACGTCCTATTAAATTATGAAAAGTCATTAGATATGAATATTAATTATTCAGTAATTTTCAGATAGATTCCATAGCATGAAATCGGCCGGTGGACATTATGTGATCGTAGTTGAGGATTTAGAGGTGGGAAAGGTCATCGGCAGTTCAACTCTAGTCGTTGAGCAAAAATTCATTCACAATTGTGCACTCGTATGTATGCAATCTCGCAGTTAAGTCCAGGAATTCCTGAAATATTCCATTTGTTTGTTTATAGTTTTTCCAAACTGGTGCCTGAGAAACGTTATTTCATTTAAATCGCGGTTCCCAGGCTCTGAAATTTTTTTGTTAAAACCACACCATGTCAATGTTGCATGTGGGGAGGGATGACCTGTTTTCCGTGGCTAGGCCTGAAAATAACTATTTCAGAAATATCTTTACAAATACTCAACCCCTTAAGTTTCGTTTGTTTCCAAAAAGCTTCTGTTGATGCTCTCTATCTCAAACAATCAAAACATGTATACGAGACATTCCATGCCAACTCGACCAGCACATGACCTCAACCCCTCAGATTTTGATCGCGATTTTTTATGAGGTCTAGCTAACTGAAAGAAGAACTCTCATTTTTTTTTCATTTTTCACATCATTAATTATTTCTTTGTTCAAACTGAAAGCTAGAAAAAAAACGCCATGCCGTAAAAATTGAAAAATTTCCCAAAATTTCGATTAAATAGGAATTTGTTTTTTAATTCACGCCAATATGAAGTCATTCATGGGAAGCCCATTTACTGTCCTAACTCTAATATTGTGTAAGGAATGAAATTTTTTAGCTAGCTCACATATATGTAGGTGAAACATAAGTAGCTACCTCAAAGTAGCCAACAGTCCTTCACCATTACTTCAAAATGATCATCTCCACAATTTCATTCTGCATAGACCTTGAAAAATATTTCCGTAAATAATGGAAATAACAAGAAAGATAGGGTACCAAATTTATGCTCAAGAAATATGTTTTGTTTGAGATTTTTTTCCATATCTGGAGCCGTTTCGATGAGAAATTGATTTAAACCATCACAAAATCATAACAGCTGGAACAAAAAAATAACTAATCATAGAAAAAATAAAACAATCAGGCGACAGCAATTATGTGACTGTAGATGTGTTATTGAAATGTATGGGTATATTTTTTTGTCATTAAGGGGCTACACTACCCTGGAAAAAAAAATCGTTTGTTTTTCGCTTAAAAAATTTATTAGTCATTTATTAGTCAGAAGTGGGGGG
>NW_011887793.1:94299-124355 GCF_000806365.1 Fopius arisanus | reverse complement strand
GGGGGGACTACGATTGCAGTCGGGCCAGGTAGCGGCTTCGTCCTTTCCGAGAAATTTTACAGGTAACAATAGTGCAGTTATGCATTAGGATTCGAAGTTCAGTTTGCTTTGTGACATCATCGGGTAAATATCGTTAATTGCGCATATTAAATCTTTGACTGAAGGTGAACCAAAAAAACTTGATTTGTAGTTGCTGCCGCGCCCTTTTTTCTTCTTTTGTGTTTTTCTCGAAACCACGTTTTTCAAACTAGTGGGCACCATAACTCAAAATCAAACATACCGATTTCGATGAAATTTTTACCACGTATTCTTTATAAAATTATCTATAGAACTACGAGCTTTTTTTGATTGGTTGTTTCATTGTCAAGTTATAAATTTATTTAATGTACATTGAAATCGTCTTTTTTCTTCAAGTCACTGCCATTTTTTCAAAAAAATTAAAAAAATTTTTTCCCCTCGTAGTTCCATTCGATTATCTGTCTAAATAATACATTTTGTTCTTTGAATTTTTCCAATGATACCCCAGTGAGAAATCGTGCCCACCAGTAATGAGGATTTGGAAAAACAAGCACCAACCAAAAATTTATATCCCCGCCATTTTTTAATTAAAAAAAAAAAATTTTTCCTGGAAATTGTTCGGAAATATAAAAGTTTCCGTATAAATATTATGTATGCGTTAAAAAATAAATTCATTTTTTAACCTGTTTTTTCCGAGCGTTAGGGTAGTGCAACTCCTTAATAAATTGATGCCGAGTTTCCAAATGGTTCCTACAATATGTTTTTCCCTATTAGATTAGATCTATTGATTATATCTATATAAAAATTGACTATGAGCAGAACTAATCGTTCAATTATGCATTTTCGATACCATCCGTTTGAGTAATAAATGAAAAATTTCGTTCAAATTTTAAGTTTATCGGTCGATTTTTACGCAGGGGAGACGGCAAACAACTTTTTTTTTTCAAAAACATAAAAGTGACAATAACTATGAATTCTTCCAGGGGTCACTTTCCAAATTCTGGTTAATTCCATGAGTGCCAATGATGAACAGAAGAATTAAATTTTAGAAAATTAAATATCGAACTTAGTTTTGGAGCTATTTCGAAAAAAACAAGTTATAAACAAATCACGTTTTCTCAAGTCCAGAGTTAACCTCAACTCTCACTTACTATTTGGCAAAATTTCAATTTTTTTGAAATTTTTTTACTCGCCTGTATTTTTTATCAACTAATAAATGACCCCTGGTCAGACTGGTCCACCCACAGGCATTTTCAAAAATTTTTTTTTTTTACATCTCAGACCATTCTACATCGTTTTCAAGCAAAAGTAGATTTTTCTTTGGTCAGGATTGGACGATTGCAATGCTTGCGTTCGGAAGTAAAAAATTGAGACTGCTTTTTTTAGATATCTTCCTTTTTCTGCTACCATTATGGTTTTATAAGCGCCTCTCGTCTTATAACCTTAAGCCTCTCTCTGTCTGTCCTCCTTCTTCTTTTTGCGGTAGTATGAACCGACTTCTCAACTGCACTCATTGGGCTTGTAGTGAGGGAAACCATGGAAAAATCCAGTCTTGCAACTGGTCGGCAATGCAGGGATTCTGCTGTATTGACTAGTCACACTAATTCAATGAATACAGTACTTCATGCCTATCGCCGGCATTCTCCAGGCAGAGAGGTGTAATTAAGCGGATACCTATCTAAGTACTACCCCAACAAAACGTTATTTAGCTTGAATGTCGCCTAGCGCCGGGATGGCGCTGGAGTCACACACCACCCGCGTAGCTACTATACCGCTACTCTAAAAATTGATATAGTAATTTAAAATTTGTCGTCCCGAAAGGTCTCTTTTATAATGCCATTAGTAGTTATTAAATCAACGCTCAATCGGACATAGAGTTCAAAAGATAGTCGACTGTGTATGTACATATTATTTCTTCAACATCTCCGTAACGACATGACTTCATCCCATTATTTTCTGTCAAAATATTCATCTTGATAGCCCCTGTCGAGGTGAATCAAAATATGCATACCCGTCCATACAAAGTCCATACAAAAGACAGGTGAGGATATATTTGAAAAACAACTTACCATTTTCTCTTTCCATCTGAAGACATTCAAGAGAAGTTCAGATCCCAAATATGACAGTTTATAAACTAAATTTGTTGTTTCTTTTTGTTTTATTTTACAGAAAGGAAGACTCGAAGATGTAGTAGTGAACACAACTTACAGAGGCAAACAACTCGGGAAGTTATTAGTAACAACAATTGCTCAATTAGCAAAGCGTCTACAATGCTACAAATTATCTCTGGACTGTCGTGATCGCTTAATTCCTTTTTACGAAATTTTAGGCTTCAAACGAGAGCCTGGAAATGCTAATGCTATGAACATGAGAATTGAAGCGATTAGTGAACAATCTCGATTGTGATTCTTGCTTTGTCGAATTTCGACAATTTTACCTTAGATTAGAACACAAATTGAGTAATTTCTTAAAAGAAAATGGCAACTGAAAATAGCGCAGGGATGAAATAAAAAGAATTTCCACATGAAAATGTTTATTCAATAATAATTATTTTCTACTAAAGTAATGTATATTACACTGATTCTTGTGATATAACTTGCCATCATGTTAAAAATCGATATATTACTTGTTTAAAAAACCATTAAACTTTTTTAGCTGCAGGTGTTGTACGTAGTCTGGCAGCTCTTTTTGCTTCCATTTGTCGTTGTCGTGCCAACTTTTTTTCCTCACGTTTCTTTTTTGCTTCTTCCAATTTGTTGCTAGGTTCTGATCCGCCTAGAACAGAAGGAATAATTGTTTCATCAAAGAATTCATTAGGCTGTCGTTATAAGTGGATCGTGGAGTGGATGTAATGCAGATTATTTTTAGGGCTAACCACCGTGATATAAACATTATGTTTAGTAGCAGAGGGAATAGACGGGCCATAGAAAACATACAGTTGTTTCTGATAACAGTTATTAACGAATTATTAAATTAGTTTAGGATGTTTTTCTTTCTATTTGGGATGTGTGAATAGTTTGGGCATCATTATAGTTTATACCTGAGTAGGACAGTCTGGATTTTTCGATGCACCAATGTTCGGCAGTTGAGAATATAATAATCCATTGCACATACAGTACGAAACGTTGGGTATTCCACGCCAAATCGACCGCTTTTAAAGCCGCCCCCTTTCGATCTTGCCAAACATTTTCTATCCTTTTCTACCTTATGAGAAACGTTTCTCTGAATTTTTTCAATTTTTTCTTCCAACCCAAAGAAGGTGTTAATTTTTTTTTAAATAGAGCATTTATCTTTAAATAGTCATAACGTCTTTAAAACTTGACCCTTCAGTATTCTTTTTTAATTTTAGTTTTTGAATGAATTTTTCGGCAAAAACTACAGCAAAAATTTAATATTCTTAAATATTTCTTTCTTATTTTTTTAATTTGATTGTAAAAAAGTTTCCAAATTTCCTAAATTAAGAGTTTTTCGTTTTCATAAACTCGATTTATACAATAAAAGATATGGTATTAAGGCCCTGTTGGCTTATCTAATTATCTCATATAAATTGTTTTTTTTTTTAACTAGACCCTTGGTGCAGGCCTAGATCAAGCAGCAAGCAAAAGTGAAAACAAGTGGGGAATTGCTCTTATATCGCATATCATATAGTTGTCTTTGCTAATAAATTAGCAATATGCTTCCGAATGATTATTCCTCGTATTATCTTTCTTTTTTGTAAATAATCTTTCATTTGTATTTCATTAAATTTAATAATTTGGTAACATTGTACTTTTATGACCTAAAATTCAAGTAGGTACTCCATTTGAAAGAAAAAAAGATTCAATTAGGTTGAGATGAGGGTGAGCAATTAGAGAAAATAAATGGAAAATGATATCACATATACACATATGCATACATACATTCGGACACGGTTTAAAAACTGCATTTATATCCCAGCGGGAGTAAAAAGCGCGATCGAACCGAGCGAAGCGAAAAGAGTTTTCTCCCAGGAGTGTAAAATATACTATACTTTTATAGCCCCCCTCCCCTCGCCCCTCTGATCCTCAGACATTTACTACTTGTGCTTTTCTAGAATTACCCTTCCATTTCAATTAAAAAGCATGGACTCCATATTTTTCATTTTTTTTTACTTTTTTTCGGCTTACATGCATTTCTGTGGTGCAACCCTGCTTGATGCACGGCTACACCAAAGTTTCAGAAAAAAAAACTATTTCTGCGCGTTTTATGTTAACATTAAATCTCATTATTTCGCTCCCGCCAGGTGGAATACTTGCTTCATTTTAGGTCTCACCTGAATTGGTTTTGGGACGGTGGCTGGAGGAAGAATAGGGATAACAACATGGCTGTCGTATGTTTGACCTAGTGCTCCGAAGTAATAAAATGAGGAGCAGAGCCTTTATTCTTCTCAATACTGCGTAAATTCATTACCTAGCAAGCTTAGATATACTTTAAGTACCTAATTTATTAAAAATGGATACAAACTTACAATTAATATTAATTTTATTAGTTCGGAGCACTAAGTCAAGCACACAACAGCCATGTTGTTATCCCTATTCTTCCTCCAGCAAACATTCCAAAACCAATTCAATTGAGACCTAAAATTAAGCGAGCGCTCCACCTGGCGGGAGCGAAATAATGAGATTTTATGTTCACATAGAACGCGCAGAATTTTTCCCCCTCCAACCCGGCCTTATTACAGTATTATATTACCAATTTTAATTGATATTTTAATTAAAAGTTCAATTCTTGTTGTAATCATCGTAGATTGAGACTATCAATTGATAACATAGTACTGTAAAATTGCTTAATTGTATTCGTTTTAATGTATCAATAAAATTTATGAAAAATATAGTTTTTTTGTGTTGAAAATTGTTTTGCAATCAAATAAAACAGCTATAAAAAAAATTGGCCCACTCTGAGATTGGCATGGATAACCACAGAATTACTTGAAGTTTTTTCTTAGTGTGATGTTGGAGAGTTTTATCGGGCTGTAAACATAGGTATACACGATGAAGATTAGCGATCAGATCGGTATACGCACTGCTACTTAGTTTGACTCATGGTTAGCTTAAAGTTCGGAGTTCAGAGGTCTGCTGTGGTCAGCTCCCAATCATACTGTACTGTCTCCAGTCTTCACGACTTCGTCAGGGCTCTCACCAAATCTCAATTTGCTGAGCCGAGCAATCTTACGGTTAGTTTTCATAGTTAGTTTTTTGGTATCACTGATGCCAAGTCAGTCAAATAGTGCATCATATATAGAACTGGACTTTTATCTAACCGTGGGACTGCTGATACCATGACTGGATGACAAAAAAGAGAGATCATATTTCTCATTCTTACCATCCACGATTGCCTTCAGTATTAAAGATATCTTCTTTTTAAAAATCGATGCATTGTTTAACTCCCACATGAGAAAACAAATCAAAAATGGCAAACTTTGAAAAAAACAACGGTTTTTCTTGAAAAAAGCGAAAATTTCATAGACTTTCCATCTTGATTTTTTTTTGTATTTTTTCCAAGAAATCCATTGAAAAACAAAGATTTTGAAGACAAATTCATAACCTTTTTCGGGTCGAGTAAAAAAATTGGAAAAAATTTTAAGAAACACTTCTCATGGGGTCGAAAAGGATGGAAAATTTCTGAAGAGGATCGATTTGATATAAAATACATCCCATGTCCATATTAGTGCATCAACTGATAATTTTTCTAAACGTAAATGTAGCACAGACTATTTTCGTGATGCTTTTCGAAATTCACTTTGCAGAGTTATTTAGGAAGGAAAACCATATGTTTTCGCGTGGAGTGCGTAAAAGAAAAGGTCGTGCGCAAGTTCAATTTTGGGTGCGTAACGCGAACTTTCATGCACCCAGTCACACTTTACGTACACTACACGGTTCCGAAGAGTGATCTTGAGACTACAGATTAGACAGGTGTTACAAAATATTATATTTCGATATAATTGCGGAAAAGTAGCTTTAGCAGTAGTAAAATGTTAAACAAGTTGCTTTTAGAGATTTATTAATTCACCTGCTAACTCTATAGTGTGAAATTCATCCAATTCCTGAAACTCCTGATCATCCCAACCAGTTTCAGAAGCTTTTGTACGGTCCTGAACTCCTTCTGCACCCTCTTCTTCCTATGTACAATGAAAAAAATCCTTTTGAAAAATAATGAGAATAATAGAGGGTTTCTCCTGGGCATTGGGAGAATTAATCCCATGTAAAAATAGGGCAAAAAAGAGACAGCATCATTGAAGGTAAAGTAGTTATTTATAGTGGTTTAAAGTCAACCAATTAAAAAGTGATGTTGGCGTAAAATTGTCAATATAACGGTAGTAGTAGAATAAATTGCAGAGAAAATTGGTCATTTCGATTGATCATTTTGATTTTAACCCATTAGAGTGCACTATTCGCGACCATATGACTTGTTCCAATCTCATAATCTTCTAGGCTACAAGAAATTATCGAACCGATAATTTCCTTCGGACCTGTCGAATGTCTTTCACAAATTTGGCAGATATCGCTTAACTAATCATTAAATCGACATTATAGTTTGTGGTGAATTGAGGAGACTAATTGTAAAACGAGTCGATTTTGATGAAATGCGATAGAAGAAATCGATTTAAAAAAAAAAGAAAGCAGTGTTCCTAGTGATACTGTAATGTCACAAGTTGAATAATCATGAACTTTGAATGAACCCTTTCATCTTGTGAGTAAAAAAGAAATTTCTCGAATACTGAATTCGGGGTGATTGAAATCGAACTGAAAAAAAATATCTCAGGAATGCCTTCTGACCTTCAAAATGAAGTCAATCTTACCGGTTCTTCCTCTAAACTACTCCAATGATCGTTCGATTTCGAAACTGTCGCGCATGTAGACGGATTACTCGTGCTTGTGGTCGTTATGCTAGTAGGCTGTTGCTCCATATCTCCCCAATTATCAGCGTCCCAATCCCAATCTCCATCAGAATTAGTATGGGCCGTGTGTTGTGAATCATGGTCATGATCGGGTTCCAATGAAGTCATGCTCGTTGCACTACTTGTCGTTGCCGTCGTACTGGCACTGCTTTGAGAACTACTCGCTTGTTCTAAATATTTAAAAATATGTAACAATTAAATCTTCCCCGAAATTATATTATTCACCCAGTACCTATCACAGAGTTCATAAATTAGAGAAAGAAAGTTAGAAAAAATAAGAATGTAGAACAATGCAAAACAACAGGCCAAAGTAGAACACTAGATTATGTTATTTTTTGGACTGAATCAATGTATTAAGCAGATGCTTCAATTTGCCTCACTCTTGTATACTCATTTTTAGCTCATAGGAAATCGTAAGGCTTCAACAGAGACATTTTCAGAATTTAATTTTGAGTCCCGCAAAATCGCATTTTCTCACTTCTGTATTCTGTTCGAGTTTTGCGAAATACTCACCGAGTGATGCAGGTTTATTCAGTAGAATGCGTGGTGCACCGTAAGGATTGGAAGATTTTGGAGTATCTGATTGACTTCGATAGAATTTAGCTGTCATCGTTGTAACAGCCCAACCGGCCCACGTGGCTGCTGCATTGCTGAGACTTGGAGTTGCAGTATTGACGTCGGCCTCTGTTCAATGAATAAATTGGTAAGTTAATTGATAATAGGCGTATTCAAGAAATTAATGAAATATCATCATGTTATCCGTCTCATCCATTATTTACGGATGTAACTATAACTCTAAAACGTTGCAAAAATTGTGTGGACTTTCTGCGACGGTGGGTATTAATTCAATATAAAATGCCAATGTTTTTTTAATACCCATCGCGAATACCCATCTTTGCAGCAATTTTGAGGCACCAAAACAGTCACAAAATCATCTTTTGGTCACTCAGATCATGAAGCAATACTTGACGGCCGTCTAACTCTGTTTACGGACTAAATAACAAAAAATATTGTTCGCCACACGACCATGAAGAACTTTTTTAATTGATATGAGTATAGAATTCACTTTCGACTGATTCGCTAACCTCATATTCGCCAGAAACAGTATTTTTCTAACCTAGGAAGGGAACATAAAGGATACCTTCCTACACGCAGAATTTAGCTCACCTATGCGATTTACCTTGCCTTCAGTTTGGCTGGTAATCTTGCGTGTGGGCAAAAGTCCTTTATGTTCCATCCGTAGGTTAAAAAATGTTATTGAGTGAATAATTTTTTGAGCAACGTCCGGAAAGAACACTGGGATGAACACGAAAAAGATATAAATTACCCATTGATTCTCGAAGTCCAGGGTCCTCTGAAACTCTCTCGAGCTTTGACAAAAAGCCCCGGATAGTGCGGAAAGCGTGATCTCTGACGCTCTTATCAGCATCAGTTGTTAGTGGACACAAGGCCGGAAGAATACGATTGGCCACCTCTTGGAGTAAATAGTATTGCTGAGTAATTGCTAGTGCAGATAAACTGGCACTCCTTGCCGGGGGAAATGGATCTCTTGTACCCCGAATAAATGCTCCAATCAGTACCTTGGATTGATTTATTGATTTATTAATTGGTTCACTTATTAAAAGTGCATCCAAACAAAAAAACAAAGAGAAAATGCTATTTAATTGATATTTATTCATTAAATTTTACATTAAAAAAATGTCACCTTTTGACGAATTTGCGGATGTAGATGTTGAGCAATTTTCCCCAGACAGACTGTAGTATTAGTCCTTATCCCACCTTGCTCATCACTAGATTGTAATTTTGCAAAGTATCTAAGAACTTCAACGTTGAGATTATTGTAATCTAATTTGGGTGCTAAATGAACCACAGACTTGATTGTTTGTTCTCGTACAGCAGGATTCGTATCTAGAAAACCACGGGCTACCTAAAAGACATGACAGTGTTCTTCTTAATTTTTTTGTTTGCACTAATATAACTTTTCGGTACTGAAAATAAGTATATCATTATCCTTATTTCAAGTGTATGTTAAACTTAATTCAAGTGTATAGATTATATTTAATATACTAATAATAATGTACTTCAGGTTGCGGCGTACAATAAATTGCGAAGCTCCAGCCCTTGGATTATAATGTACCATTGGCTGAGCAGATCGATTGTGTCGGGTTTTGAACGAGAAACATCGGAAGAGGTTAAAGACATTGGATTAGGCATGCTGAAGGGATTGTTGGTCTCTGAGGTCGAACAGAGTACTAAGGAGTCCTGGAGAGGGTAGATACGTTGTGACAGCAAGAGGCTCGAGATGCTCTGGGCAAGGATCTGGTCGGCCGATGGCAGAGAAGCAGAATGGGAGGTATATGAGGGTCACAGGCGTTGTGGTGGATTCTGGAACCCATCCTGACCAAAAAATAATGGATTCTAGATGAAGATTGGGCCTGAGGGATTGAGAGATTTGGCGAGGAAGTTTTACAGCCAATAAGTTTTCGCCTAGAAAATAGTGATACAGTAATTGAACCAAGATGGCGAAGAGGTCTCAAAGGGGCCTATGAGATGGCTGGAGGGAGCAGGACAAGTCTTTGAAGACCGGAGGAGCGGAAGAGGAAACTACGCTTAGTATCTGAAGAGAAGCAATCTAGGAGGACACTCTGACAACCGACGCGATGGCGTAAGGAGAAACACCAATGTCAGCGGGCTTTTTTTCCAGTGCAGGGACAAAGGCAATCTTCAAACGGCTGCTTCTACGCTCTGAGCACTCAATAAGTCAAACACAGTTTTTAAGATTTGTTTTTCTTTTAATTTATGTAACAAGGAGAAGCTTCTATAATCTGTATAATTATTATAATATTTCTGCATAAGGGATGGCAACAAAATGTAAAAACTCTAATGCGCATACATATGATAAATAAATTTAATATTAGGTGCTAGGGCAATATCAAAGAAAGAAAATCTAGTCGAACCATCTCGCAGTTGCCTTTAACTCCGAGGTGTCAGAAATTCTGAAGAAATAAATCTGAAGGGTAGAATAGGCCACTTTCTTCCCGGCATTAGGGGAGTCAAATCGAACTTTCCATGTAGGTATGATAGAAAATGTATTACTCAATATAAAATTTTGATAAACCATGAAATGACCATAGTGACGTATAACATTGACATCCTTGTCACATTTTCACCTAATCGAAAAATGCTTCTCATCTATGCCTTGCCACCCTGTCTTGTCTTCACTGACGTAACAAAAAGGGACCTAAAAAATTTATCGCGGGCGCGAGCTGATTTTTCTCATCAAGAAATTACCATTCGAAGTACCGTTTAGTACAATTTGTCACCTAAGAATCTTTACTAATCACAAGGAAATATATTTGGCATTAGCAAATGTTCTGGGAGTAATTATACAGTGAGTCCCAGATTCACTTGTAGAATCAACATTTTGCAAAAGATTTGGAATTTTTTGTTCTCAGTGTAGCTATTCGGGTAAAAATTACCTAATTTTTAGGCAATTTTTCTCAAATGGCTAGATAACTTTCACCAAGTAATCGTCATGGTTTTCTAAGCGGTACAGTACTCCTTCCCGTGCGGCTAAAACACAAGGCGGTTAACGAACGGATAGGTAAACTTGACAGACTTTTTCTCTCCATGTAGTTCACAGAATAGATTAAGGGTGAACTGACGGATAGGTATCTATACCTATAGGTAAGCACTACTCAGTAGATTTACGTTGGGTTTAGGTTATATAGTGGATGGTGGAGAGAGGGACGGATTCGGAGAACAGCGCAAAAATATTATTATTAATAAAAGAAATTATAGACTTTATCTTGCTCAACTCAACGTATCTTTTAAGCCCTTCCTTGAAAGGGCTAAATATTTGTTAAACTAGTTGAAATTATTGGTAATCTCGACGATTCTTGTTCGAGTGGCAATAAACAAACAGAAAATAAATAAATTTATTGTTGTCTACGAAGTATCGCACATAGTCGGGTTTCTCCACCGGATTTCAATAAATACAAAAAGAAAAAAATATATGTACGAAAAGACTGCGTAGAGGAAAATTACGTGAGCAAATATGAGATAAGAGAATTTGAAAACCCAAGAAGAGAGAGACCGATGAATTGTGGGAAAAGGAAATGGGATCTTAAACTATATCATACAAACGGTGTACGTAAACAGCCGACTAATTAATTTTACCAGGCCCTACCCGCTTATTCGATGAGCATCGGACAAATGTCACTACCGAGAGGGATCTATTGCAGACAGTCATCTGAAATTGAGGGTTCCCCGAGCATCCGGGATCGACATATTCATATTCGAACCATTCATATTTAAATGAGGGGACGCCAAAATTCGGAACAATGATACTAACCCCAATTTATTTTAATAATCTTTCTTAAATATCCTAATTAATAATCTCTCTTCATCACAAGGACAAGGACACTAAAATGACAAAACTAGCAACATGGCTACGGTTATTTAGCGGCACGCTGATCTTGGACGTCTCTGCCGATTTTCTATCCTTCGACTCAATCCCCCGGTGGCCAGGTGCAGTGAGTAAGTTCATTGCCTCACAGCAGATAGGTTCCAGGCTCCATTTCTAGCCGGGTAGAATGGTAAAATCTAACCATTCTTAAGAAGTCTTGATCAGTCCCCCATAGTCATCACCACTCGAAGCCATATAGATCAAGTGATAAAAAAGAATAGCACATCCCTTGGGAGTGTTGGTGCCTCCAGTTAACCTGTTCGTCCCGAAGAGCTTTTGCGAACGACAACCCTCTAGTGCAGAGGTGGGCAACCTCAGCTCTCGGAGCTTCTCCAGCTCCCGACCTTCATTAGGCAAAATTGTCCCAAGCCATAAAATTTATGGCTGCACCCCCTTCGGACCCACGATGCCCTGCGTGTAGGCAAGAGTAGTGGAGATATTCGGCAGAAACTTGGTGGTGGGAAAAGTGAAATAGAAAAATTCATTTTTTCAATTATTGTTTTTTCTGTTGTTATCCTTTTGATTGGTCATTGCTTGCTTTTAATTGTCTTTGTGAAAAAAGATTTCGTACCTTTCGTAGATTTCTTGAAGTTATTTTGAAATTTTAATTGAAATATTGTTTGGAAAACAATGATTAAATATTACCATGTTGATAATAGACCTGACTTGACATGCATTTTCAAATTATTCATTTCTATATTACTCGCTCTCGATGCCAAATTAAAATGAACAAATCTCACAATCACAAAAATTATCGACATCCTCTAATTTTTAATTGACGATGAATTATTTCTTTCTCAAGTTCACGAGCATCCCACTTTCATTTCCACCGATCAATATTGAATCTAAAACATCATCTTTTAATTCCATTTTTTTTTCATCAAAAAGTTTAAACCATTTTGCCGTCACATTTCAGTCACGCGCATGCACCATTGCTCGATGTTACCCTACCACACAAATATATGACAACCCTTGTGATCACGTTAGGTCCCTTATAATTGGAACCTTAATAATTTTATCGCTGCAGCTCCTGAGATTGCCCACCTCTGCTCTAGTGCACGCCCGCTCGTAATTACACCTCTTATACCCCTTTTCGTGACACGATAAAGAATCTACATCATTCTTCATTAACTTTCAATACTTCCCTAATGATCAATCGAACAATCAATCTCTTGCTGTATGTCACACCCTGTTTCATAAATAACCTCCTGAAGATAATCTATAATTTTGATTAAATGGGTTAGGACAGAAATTTACCTGCGGAAAAATAGCATCATTAACTGTAGACGGTTGTAGATGATTGACAAATCGATCAAGTTGTTGTAGAAGTCTCAATCTTGTTGCACGATCATTTGATGCAAATAATTTGACAACACAGGGGACAACTCGACGTTGGTATTCCGCATCAGGTAATTGAGTACCTAATTGCAGTAATGGGGGTAAAACTGCACTTCCGGCTTCACCAAACTCAAAGGCAGCCAGTAACTGTGGCAATATTTTGTACCTCCCAACACCTTCGGGAAAACTGTCTAATTGTCCAGCTAAACAGGAGAAAAATCGGCCCTTTTCGCCTTTTTCTTTCATTTGAATTTCTTCTAGAAACAAAAGGGCATCGACCAGATCGTTTTTGAAGAATCCTCCGTTGCTTCGACATCTGGCTATTACATCGGCTGGATTCGGGCGACCTTCAGAATTTGTACCCGTTAATTCACGGTATACGGTCATCAATTGTTTGGGAATCTACAAAAAATAAATTCTATATCATCGCTGAAAATTCCTCAAATTTAATTTTGAAATTACTCAAAATCTAAAAATTCATAAATATCCCATGTAAAGTACATTTTGTGCTGGAAATCCCCTCCAGAAAGTGGCAAAGTTCAATTTTTTTTTTAAATTGACTTTTTTAATTATTGATTCCTACTAGATGTTTAGAATACTGTCCAAAAATTTGAAATCGATTGGAATAAAAGTTTCGGAGATAGAGCTTTGGAAAATTTAGCTCTCACGGCCAGCTTTATTATTGTCGTTCAAAATTTTAAGCACGTTTTTCTCGAAACTGTATGGTTATTTTTTCCTTCATTCAACAACTAGTCCCAAATGTTACCTAAAAGTTGTAATTTTTTTGCTACTTTGCAATGATCCTGCCATAAGTTTGGCTGTTAGCGCGATAACACCTTATGTCGAATGGGTCATTGAAATTAACGTTTCCATAGCTGAATTATCCGCATTTTTTAGTGAAAATTTCCGGAAACCCATAAAACCCCTTGCGCTCGTTTTATATTAAAACATACGACAAGTGATAAAAATCCCATTGGTGTTGGAAAATCATCAAGCAATACAGAAAAAAATCACGGAATTTGGATTTTTTAAAAAAGTAAAATTCTAATACGTTAATTTACAGTTAAAGCAATTGGTAGATATTAGACCATTTATTGATTTACCTGGTCAATACTTTTTAATTTGCCTTTTTGTCCAAGTGGTCCGTTAAAGGCTTCCCAGATAAGACATCCAAGTCCCCACATGTCAATCGAGCTGTTCACATTTTTTCATCAATATTTCATTTAAAACCTAAATAGTTCAAGGATGAAGTACTCAAGCGTCTTGATTCTCAAAATCAAGTACACAAATTAGACAAAAGAATTTCTCTTACCATTTCGTAGAAGGTTTAACTTTGTCTCGAGCGTCAGGCGGTGTGTAGTGTTGTAAAGGGTGGGGTAAAAATGTATAAGGTGCATCCACTGATGTCATGTACTCAACACATCCTAATTTCCATTCTCCACTCTCGTCATTTACGAATACAGAGTACAAATTTACATTGTTATGACGAAGATTGCCATCGTTATTCAAAAAACTAAGTGCCCTCTAGATTCATATAAAATTCAATCAAATACATTTTATTATAGCAGCAATTTGTTCTATTTAGGAGACCCAAACGTAGATTTTCATCTTCATCTTCCTAACAAAAATTAAAAAAAAAAATTCAATGATGAAGAACTGACAGAATATCACTATAACTGAAAAATAATTTTCTTGTGAAGGTCTATCAATCTTATTGACAAATAAATTTTATAGATGAAAAGTCCGCGAAATTTTCAGTCATAATATCATCTTGCGTTGCTTAGGAGTATGTAGGAGTAGGGAGTTTTGGCAACACTGAAATTCCCGAAGCTTCAGCCCGTAGCGCCTGAATTACGCTATGTCATTTCGTTAAAGAAAAGATAGAAAATGCAACAATAGTATATTTCGATATAAGTGAGACGGAATTTTCACGAGTGTGAAGTTGGCGAGCCGAGGCGAAGCCGAAAGCTGCCAATCACACCAACTGAAAATTCCCGGTTCACATGTGCCGAACAATATTTTTTGACATTGATTTTACCTTCAGCGAGTGCCGGACTGTGCACTCTTTGGTTACTAGTAAACGAAAAAGTACGAGGTAAACGTAGCAGCTATGTCAAAAAAAATTTATTTGGCTCCAGAATCTCTATTTTAGGGTTAATTGCTTTTCTCCGTGTAATACAAAAAAAAATATATATATCTGCGAGAGGAGTGGATAGAAGGAAGTTATCTCACAAAATATGAAAAAAAAATGACTCGTGGACGCAAGAAGAGAGACACGTTTCTAGAGGAGAAACCTCATCACCAGGTGCCCATCTTCCATCAGAGGAATAAGCTGAGGTCCTTCGTAGAACTTGTAAACGGCCGGAGTAGGTTCCCGATTGGGAATTGTCAGGCGAACCTGAGGTTTGATCAGAACTTGATATGGCAGTGGTCAGTGTCAACTGATCGGGCAGAACTTGATAAGAGACTGATCAGTCTTCGATTTGCCCAACCTGATCCGTACGAGTATGATCAGGTCCTAATAGGATGAGCTTAATATGAACCTGAGGTTCGCTCATCTGTGATCATGCTGATCAAGTTCGGATCAGGTGGGCCTAAACTTAAACTGTGATCCACCCGCCTGCAACTATTCGAATCAGATTCTGATCAGATTAACCTGACACGAAGTTGTGCTGTCCCAGGAATTATTGGGTTCAAGTGCACATCAGATGAGCTTGAACTAAATAATTTAATTATTAACTTATCATTATTATTTTCTTATCTCGTAAATTAAAAGGCTGGATGATCCTCGAGGGCTTCGACTTCACCTTGAAGACCACCCAGCAAGCTAAGAGATACGAAGAAGTCCTAATCGCTCTGCAGTAGCGCTCCAAGCAGAGGGTGAGCACTACTGTAGTCCAGAACGATGCTGTGTAAGTAGAATGGACCCAAGTATGACAGCCTTTTGTATCAGGCTGAAATCATCGAGCGCAAATATAAAAAACTGTTGCATGTCGCCAAGAGAGCAAATGATCAGGACGATTAGTCCAATCCTAAGCCCGCGGTTCAACTGACGCAGCTCCAGCAGCAGCGGTTGGTATTTGAGCCGTTTCTTCTCTTCCTTCGCAGCAATATTGCTCTCCGCTAGCGCCGAGAACTCCATCACGTGGATGCCTTTGTCTTCAAAGTTGAAGAAGACGATATCAGGTTTCGTCGCAGCGACGAGCCTGATCGTCGCAAACGACAAGTTCCAGTAAATCTTAGACCTCTAATTCACGACGACGAACTCAATATCTCCTAGAGCATAAGGCAAAATCGGCGTCCGATCTATCCCATAAGAATGCGGCAGATGGTAATACAACACTCTCAAAGCCACGTTGTGACGGTGGATATAACTCGTCACTGCATATGTTGGACAAGTTGACAAAAGATGCATCAGAGTTTCCAGGAACTGTTTGCAAACCCGCCACCTAACATCCGGAAGTTGCAACCCCATAACCCGGCTCCTATAAACCAGGGTGTTTATCACACTATCCTGATGAAGCCCTCGGTTTCGGACATTAAGCCAGCCGACTTCAAAAATGAACAAGTCAGCTGGATGGACAAGCCCTGTCCTTCCAGATGATGAAAGAACACGCCATGCAGAGGCCTGTCAACATGCAGACGAAGCAAGGTGGACTGCTCCGCCTCCTTCATGGTCGCTCTTCACCGAGATTCAGTCATACTGGTCAATGAATGACTAACTAGTTGACCACCTCGGCCACGATGAAACTACAACCCAAGAGCCTCAGTTGCGGTATCCGCCGCCTTGTAGAAAAAGGCCTGACTCCCACGAAGCTCATGATCGTGCACAAACTCCAAGAGAGAATCCAAGCCGTCCATCACGTCATAGGCCAAGCCAGGAACCAAGTGCCCATGGAGAGATTCTAGCCTGAGTAGTTCTCGGCTACCACTGTCACGCGGGAAGTATAAACGGGTCACGAAGATGGGAGGTGTAGGCTCCTGTAGATGTTCATTAATTTACGAGTATCCTTGTGCAACTACTTCAGCTCATCCCTCCTGCATTTGAGCACGCCAAACGAGTAAAGAAGAACTGGAACAGCGAACCTGTTTGTTGCGGTCACCTTGTTCTTTCCGGAGAGCTCGGACTTCCAAACTCTCCGAAGCCGCCGACAATACTCCCCCCGAAGAGTCCCCTTGACCGCATCAGCGTCCACTACGGATCGCTGATTCAAGCTAAGGTACCTATACGACTCCTCGGCGCCAAGATGTCTAATGATGGTTCCATTCACAAGGTGTACCTCTCCCATCTCGTCCCCAACCTTCCCCCTCTTCATGTGGAAGACTGCGCATTTGTCCAATCCGAAGTTCATACCGATCGCGCTTGAGTACGCTGCAACAACAAGCTGGAGCTTGAGTTGCCGCACTCCAGTGGCAAATACCTTCAGATCGTTCATATAGAATATATGGCGAACCTGATGCCTTCGATCGCCGGGTCTTCTGGCTCCGTATTCACCAACGCCGCGCAAGGCGACAGACAGGGGCATCAGTGAGATGCAAAACAAGAGAGGGCTTAAGATATCGCTCTGAAAAAAGTAAGCCGACGCGCACCAGATGTTATGGTGAAGTGCGTCCTCCAAACTGGTGCAAGATGCATCTCACGATATTTTCCTCTACTGCAAGGCACTTCGAGTAGCAAGAAAATGAGCGTATGATTCGTGCTATCAAATGCCTTACGAAAGTCGACCCAGGCCACTGACAAGTGCCGATACTATATCGAATTGCGTAATCTGTAGCGCTTGATGAGTAAGTTCTCTTTGCTCCCTGACAGCAACCGTTTCGCCCCTTGCTGTTCATGAATCTGTCACCACACAGGCTACATCATGCAAGATACGCTCATTCCCGACTCCTCTGAATAGTTTATAGAGCGTATTCAGGCATGTCATCGGCCGGTAATTTGCCGGGTCAGACAAGTCTCCCTTCTTCAGAAGCAGCACAGTTCTCCCTTCTGTCAACCACTAAGGGAGCATCACGCAACACATCGATAAACGATGTGAGAACCCGAACCAGATGGCTATGAACCAAGGTAAACCTCTTCCACCAAAAGACCCTTGATGCCATCTGGACCCCGAGCAGCATGGTTCTCCATGCCTCGTAACGCAGCTTGAATTTCCTCCTGAGTAACTGGGGTGAATTCCGCGCGCTGCCGACGATGTTCGTCAACAAAACACACGAAATTGTGAAGAGCTGGAGTCTCCATCATGAGACGAGGAACGTGACTGTCAAGTGCTCCCCAGGATTCCTCAACTTGCTCGACTAATGGCATCTTGTCGGGTGCAGGCGCTGAAGGCTCGACTGGAGTCGGAATGAAGGACAGTATTGTCCACCACTCGCCGCAATCGCTTTTTTAGGGACCGCTTTGTAGCCCCTAGAACTCGAACCCTCTCGACAAATCTCTCCTTGCTAACCAGGAGGACTGCCCTATTCAATGTATGATGATGATACTGCAAGTTCGCAGATATTTTGCGAATTGGAGATATGAAATTTCGTCCATTTACGATGAAATGAATCACACTCTGAATTTGTGACGCCTGCTTCCGAGCCATCTCGATTTTCCCCTGAAGCTATGTAATTCGCCTCCTCATCTTCAGCTCAAACGATCCCCTTGCAAGGGTTCGCGGCTTTAGTCGACGCGCTGCTTCACAGAGCCTAGTTTATGTCGAGCAATCTAACATTCGGGGAGAGCACCGTAGCCAGTGTCTCATTCTCTAACGCCAGATTGTCATGCCGAATACACAACTTTCCCGTGACACATTCCCTCCTTGATCCCATATCCCTCGAAGCACTGCCTGGCACCTTGTCACGATGACAAGTAGGTAGGTTGCTCCGAGTTAGACTCAACGCTCCTTACAGAAATCTGAGAGAAGCGACCACTCAACAGTCGTCGTGGAAATCATCGAGCAAATCATAGCTCTGCCGACGTAAGTGACTAGCCCCATGTCGAAGATGCTGTGCGCTAAAATGCGCAAACTCGGGGTGCATGGCACACCACAAGTCCCGACCAAGACAGTCGCCGGCTGACTGTCAATCCAACATTGCATGAGGTCCTCCTTGAGCTTCTCCGACCATCTAATCCTATGGACAGCCAAGTTATTAGCATTGTCGGTTCTAGATCGGTCGTCCCTCCCAACTGATCCATGGTCCCCCTGCGAAAGGAATCGGCTGTGGGGGGCTATGCCGCGACTCGTTGGTAGAACCCAGTCTTGGAAATTACGGGTAGTTAGCCCGCAACTAACTTGGCTATTGCTGCAGCATGGAACACCATGCTGCTGGGCAGTGGATACGTCAACTTCGCTACGCCTTAAACTTATTATCATTATTATTTTTATTATTATTAAAAGTATATTAGGTGAAATTTTAATTGATTAAATTTTAATTTCTCAAAGTGAACCAATATCCCCAATATACATCGCATATGCAAAATAGTTCACTCAATAATAATAACGCAATAGTCTAGTGGCTAGGACATAGGATTAGTACTCGTAAGGTCCCCGGTCTGATCCCCAGTATCGGGAAAATAATGAAATTTTTGCAGCATTAATTATAGTAGGCATCCATTGATAGAAGATATACAATATGAAAAAATGATTAATTTTCTATTTTTAATTCATTATCATTGATAAATATCTATAATTTCGGTTATCAAGTACGTTTCGTTTCATACCTTTCAGTCTGTTCTACGTCATTTACAGGTACAATTAGAGAATCGAAAAATCGAAAGATGGCAGTACTTTCATTTGGAAGCAAAAATTATATAATTAACTGCCAGTGAAGATCCCCAATTGTAGTTTTGACTTGCGAGTTTCACGGGTACTAATCGGTAATGTCTGGAGTTTAAATTCCGTACGAAAGTGATAACGTACGGTCTGTACAATTACGAATCGATCTGACATTGAATGTCTTCTTCGAATCTGTATTATTCAATATTGATGGTATGTACATAAACGAAGCGCTAATATGAAACTTTTTATGACTACTCAATTAGCCAATTAGTAAATTATGTAGGTGCTAAAAAAACTTCTTTACCATTTGGATCTCCAAAATTTGTAAAACTTTAATGATAATTAAAGGTGACTTACAGTAATTTGAAAGATTCCCCAAGCAAAATACAATTCCTTCTTAACACCTTCTCCTATATCAATCTTCTTCAGTAATCTAGTGTGGAGGGGCTCCACACGTTCTGTCGCTAAATAAATAACTTTATCTGTCTAAAAGAATTATAAGTAATGTTAGTCCCAACATTCTCATTAATACTCAAAAATTATTGATAGATTTTAGAAACAAAGATATGATTCCAACTTGACCATGGAATTGTCATTTTTCAAAAATTCATTCATATCATTAGTCTCGCCGTAATTCTAAGATTCTTTATTTATTTAGATAATTCTGTATTTTTTCCCTATCTTTGATAATTCTCCAATATTGTTACGAAGTGGAAGTTTTCTCATTGATGTTTGTTGGGTGAATACTGTTGAAATAAATTGGCATTTTAACAGTAGTATTTTCATTTACACGAAAAATACTTATCAGGAGAGTTGTACCATTTTGAAAGCTCATTTCTCGAGCTTTAGGATAGTATAGAATATTTAATCAGTTTCGTTTTTAATTACTAAAATTACAGTATATATTCTTAACACACACATTAAATGGAACACATTGTTATCACATTTAATCGTTCATATACCAATGCAAACTGGAAATAAGCCAATGAAAATAGTATAATTGGAAAGCTCAGCAAGTGAGCTTCAAAATGATATAGAATAATTCATTTGTCTAATCTGTTAAATCGTTCAAATTTTCACATAATCGTTAACATTCAAAATAAATGTGACAGGTCGTAATGACGCTTAGTGATTCATAACTCAGAACAGAATGCACATAGTTAAAGGAAAATAGTTTTAATGAGAAGCAGAATAAATGAGCTGTAAAATGATATGTAAAAGTCATATAGGCTGGGTGCATGGGACAGAGCTAAGCGAGAGGGAGGGAGGGGGAAGTGCTGGTATGAGCAACCAGACGGACCGGCCACACGGTGATAATGTCGATGCCTATAGGTTAAGCCAGACACAGAAAGGTAGGGAGAGGAGCGGGACCCTTGAGGCTGGAAGGGAAACACCTCTATCATTAACCGAGGTTAGGACCAATAGCATGGAAGGACTTGAGAGGTGAATGACGGACTGGGAGCAGTCATGGTGGACATGGAACAACTGATTAGGACAGAGGTAAGGCAAGTTGCTAGGCACAATACATGCAAGGAAAGCGAGAAGAGAAGGGTACAAGAGAAGAATAGAAGACATAGGGAGGACGAACAGGTTGCACAACTACAAGAAAGATGTAAAGAGGCAGAGGACGAAGCAGAGGTACTGGCGAGAAAAGCGGAGTAGTGGAGAGAAATGGCAGAAAGCTGGAAAAGAAAAGCCAGGGGTCTAGAGAAGGGATCCACGGGAAAAAAAAGGAGGATATAAAACCGTATGAGGACGCAGAATACTGGACGGAAGATGGCGAAGAGGAAGAGCATCAGGCAGTCGTTGTTATTACTACTGGAAGCCTGGGGGGATGAAACAAGACCAGCAAACTAGAGTCGGAGGAGAATAAGAGGATAAGGATGTAGAGGGTGACAGGGTGGAAGAACACAGGGATGAAGGGGCAGTGGGGGGGGGGGGCGAGAAGGAGAAGGGAAAAGAAGCGGAGGAACCCAACCTGGCCCAAACGCCAATAGATTGGGAGATAGCGGGGGCGATGAATATGATGAAAATGGAAAAAGCGGTAGGAGAAGGTGGTATCCCAGCGGAATCTTGGAAGAACCTCCTAAAGGAAGGAAACGACGAATTGATCGATATTATTAAGGAGATGTGGAGAAAAGACGAGTTTGTGGACAGATGTAGGTTGGCAACGATATACCCCATTCACAAAAGGGGCGACCTCAACTCGGTGGGAAATTACAGGGTAGTATCCCTACTGAGCATTGGATATAAAGTACTGACATCAATAATGGCTCGGCGACTGGCAGGTTGGTTGGAGGAAAATGAGAAACTATCAGGAGAGGAACAATGGAGTAGGTATTTGTAGTAAACACTCTGATCGGCAGTAGATTTAAGAAGAAAGGGGAGAAGCTCTACGTAGCATTTGTGGATTTTAAAGCGGCGTTTGACAAGGTGGACAGAGAGAAGCTGTGGGAAAAGATAAAGAATATGGGAATTCAAGGGAAGTTCTCAAGGATGACACCGAGGATATACGAGGGAACGAGGAATCGAGTGATAATGGGAGAGGGGCTGACAGGAGAATTCAGGAAGAAGGGGAAGGGGGTGAGGCAAGGATGCCCATTAAGCCCAATATTATTCAATATCTTTATCCAAGATCTAGTGGAGGCCTTCGAGAGGAGAGAAGATGGAGGAGCAGCAATAGGAGCAGGGGCTGTGGTTAAGGCTTTTGTACTGATGTACGCAGACGATGCGGTTTCGATAGCGGAGGGCGGGGCTGGACTAGAAAAAATGTTGGAGACACTGGAGCGCTAGTCAGACAACAATCAGATGGAGGTGAGTGTAGAGAAGACCAAGATAATGATCTTCAGGAGGGGAGGACGGCGGAATGCGGAAAACTGGAAGTATAAAGGGACAACAATAGAGGTAGTGAAGGAGTTTAAATACCTAGGATTGGGGTTCACGACAAGGAACAGTTTTGGAAGGCATATGAGGAAGCTGGCGGGGAAAGCACAGTGTCGGGTAAATAAGGCGTGAAGAGAAATAACAAGAGGAAAGCCGAGGAACCAACGAAGGCGGCTGTATTTCATGGGGGGAACGGTGAAGGGAGCTGTGTTGTACGGAGTGGAGCTATGGGGATGGAAAAGGCAGGAAGTGATTGAAAGGGTCCAGAAGAAATACACCAAGGCGAGCGTGGGACTGGCAGTGTAGAAGTGCAAGCTGTGAGGAGAACGGCGCCGTTCCGGTTGAAGGTGAGCAAGATAGATGAAGGTAGGTGAGCGAGAAAGTGTTTAAGGGAGGAACTCAAGGGGATCCTAAATAGCCATCCGTTGGAATGGGGAAAAGGGGTGCAGGACAAGCTGAAGTCATTGAGAGATGGTGAACTGTGAAATGTGAAATGGTGAACATGAGGAGGTAGAAAACAGACTGAAGGAGCTGCTGGAGACGCTGGAAGATCAGGAAAGACAACAGAACTGGAATAGAATAGAGAAAGCAAAATACTGTGATTATTACAACAGGGTGAAGAAGAATAATTAAATGGCTGAATATTGGAGGGATACAGGCCTGAAGGTAGGGCAGAAACTAGCCTGGGGAAGGTGGAGATGCGGTAATGTGCTCAGGGGTGGGAAGAAAGGCTTTGAGAAGGAGGAGTGTAGAGCGTGCGGCAGGAAAAAGGAACTCCTGAAACACGCGGTGGGGTGCAAAGTCCTGATGAGCAGACTAGGACAGGAGGATGAAAAGTTGCAAGAGAGCAAGCAACTGGAAGAGGTGGGGATCAAGAGCAATTGAATTGCTCAAGGAAGAACCCACAAGGAAAATATGTGATAGACTGGGGAGGCTTGAAAAGACACTGAGAAAGGCGGAGACGTGATAGAAGACAAAAAGGACGAGAGAAGGCTGAGCTACGAAGAGAGAGGAAAGAAACGAACAAGTGTCAACCTTAAATCTGCGAAAGCTAAAAGAGGGAACGGCTAAGCCGCTCAATTGGGTCCAAACTGTTATAATTTGTTAATTTTATCAATATCAAAACCGTTACATATTAATATTAAAATGTTAAAATATGAAAATGTATCTACTGAAAAAAAAAACTGAATGGGTTATGAGAGACAAAAAATGGCCGGTGACGATGTAAAACAGAGAGAAACGTTTATAACATCAAAGACGAATAAAATTTGAAAAAAATATAAGTCATATTTATTCTTCCATTAATTTGATGAGGACATGTGATGAAATATAACGTGGATATTTCATATGATCACAAGCCGAAACGCTCGCAACGAAAGACCGAATCGATATCAATGATAGAAAATAATATCATTCGAAAGCCCAGAAAATCAGCTTTCAAATGATACTGGAAATGCAGTCTTTGCTTATATTGGCGCTGAAAATTTGGTCGAACCGAAAACGTCCAAGCTAGATGTGACATACCAACTTCATCTTTCCTGATATTCAAATACTCGTAAGTTCGGTTTACGTAGAGATAAGTAAATGAAATTTGAACCATTTATAAGCTGATTTAGCGAGCTATAGGGTTGCGCCTCATTTATATATAGGAGAGGGAGACATTGCGGACTGAAAGTACAAGTGAATATATGTGGTGTATTGCGAGTGATCTTAAGTAGTAGAAAACTTCTGCTATCATCAATCATGTAAGCTATGTATTTAAGGCTAACCCCATTATAATGGATTTTTTTTTGTATTTACATTCACAAACAGTTTCTGTTGAGGTGCATATATTACGTTTTAAGCCATGCTTCTACTGATATCGCCTGGAAAACTTGAGAAAAAACTAATGATAGAATTTGGAACTCTATTCGAATTTTTCATAGATTGAAAGAAAACAAATTGTTTCTTTGCAAGTTATTGTTTCGAGAAAAGGGTGATCCATTAAAAAAGACATGGTTTCAGTTTTTGATGTTTCTTTTTTAAAGATGTCGAATACCTTAATAGCAGTATCTTAACATACTAGTCGGTTAATATGAGTTTCAATAAAGTCAGTTTGGTTCAAAATGACATTTATCACCTTCTGCGTTATTACGATGTCTTATTGTGTGACAAAGAATGCTCGAAATCGACAAAGATTTCAGAAATTTTCGCGGAGATTGCAATAAATAATTATATTTTGAAAAAGCAGTAAATACTCGAATCAAGTTAAGGTCCGAAGAATTACACCACTATTTAAGGCCCGGTTAGAGTATCTGATCATCTCGTATAGTTTTATTATTTTTTTTATCTGAAATTTTGGTGCAGGCTTAAAAAGAGTAAAAAATAGTATTAAAATGTAAAGTCCAAGCTTTTTAATTGCGATGGAAAGTTAATTCTAGAAAAGCACTACCTGTGAATGTCTGATTTGATGAAGCTGTGGGGAGACGAGCGGGCTGTGAAAGTAAATCATTTCCTGCGGGATTCAGGGAGGATTATTTTACAAAATCGTTCTCTGAGAAATTTTTAATTATTTTCTAAGATTGTTTCCTTCCTCATAATTGGCAGATGTCTCCGAATTAGATGGCGAAAAAATGAGATGGTGATGAGCGGAATATAAGTGTACGGAATGTAAGTCACTCCGTACGCAGCACATGAAAGGCAATTGCTGAATATTATTCATCCAAGAAATTTGAATATTTGAGTATTTTTGAATTTTCTCAGTCGCAATAATCTTACCCTATAATGGATATAATGCAGAATTCTCTAAATTGGAAACCCAGAATTAAGGTGGTGATAAGTTGTCTCGGGGGGATGGGTAGAGGAAGTGAAATGAACGCATACCTAAATATTTTTTGCGAAACATCAAAACATAAAAATTGAACTCTGCAAGGTTCATCCTTCCTTCCCTTACCCGTGCAAAGTGACCAATGATCACTACCTCCATTGAAGGTTTTTAATTCCGAGAATTCTACGCATTATACGGTAAAATTGGTGTAATTAAAAAAATATCTATAAATTTCTTAGAGAATAATATTTAACAATTGTTCTCCATGGGCTGCGTACGAAGTGATTTACATTCTGTACACTTCCCCTCCAGCCCTCTTCTGTCCCGTTGAAGTGACAGCTGATCGCCACGTCAATTTTTCGATATCTAAGTTGGGGACATCTGCTAATTATGAGGTAAGGAAATTATGATTGCAAAAATTTTAAAAAAGAATTAAAAATTTCGCAGAAAACGACTTTGCAAAATAATCTCCCTTAATCCCTCAGCGAATGATTTACCTTTAGAGTCTTTCGCTCACCCCCCTGCTCCACCAATTCAGACATTTGCAACTTGTGCTTTACAACAATTATCCTCCCATGTCAATTGCAAAGCACGCACTCTATTTTTCAAATTTTTTCTAACTTTTCTTCCAGCCTACATGCATTTATGTGGTGCAGTTCTGCTTGATGCAGGGTTGCACCAAAGTTTCAGATGCAAAAAAAAACACAATCTATACGAGATAATCATATTATCCAACCGGGCTTTAAATGGAAAGAATTTAACAATTATAAGTGGCTCACAGCCTGCCACAGATAAAAAATGTAATAAAAAATAGAATCTTCCGAAATTACATGGGCCCTGGGGCAAAACTGTCCGCATGCTTTTCGCCAATTATTTTATCCCTATCAATTGAGACTATTAAAATGACAAACTCTTCCTTGTTTTTGCTGAAATATGCTGAATGGTCAAGTTGAAGCCCTCTATGTATTAATCAACCTTGTACTCGATATTATAAGCAGCGAACATATAACCGATAGATAATTTAGTCATTAGTTTCCTTGATAGAAGGCGTGTCATCTACTGTCAAATCTTCAGTCAATTGAAATGTATAATTACCTCCAAACTGTCGATAAAAGTGAGAATACTTGGATGTCTGAGTGTTTTCAATCTCTTTACAGCATTTCTAGCAATTTCTAATTGACTCTCCCCAGCGGCTTTAATGTCGTAAACAAACACAGACACATCCTCGCCTCCAGAAGTACTCTAGAACACCCAAAGACAAAAGAATGTACTTCAAATTGATTCCATACAATTTTCCGCAAGTTTTTTTCTGTTTCTATTGTCAAAATATCTATTTGTCAACAACAACAGAGGGAAATCAATTTTTCGAATACGTAAAGAAATGAGTAGAAACTAAACACTTAAAACACTACGGCTAAGTTCTCAGCGAAAATATTTATATACTCATAATTATAACCAGTTTTTCGTTTAAGTGAATAAATTACCTTTTTTTTTGCTCTATAAAGCGTCCAAATGCTTTTGCCGTCGAGTCCATCCACAACTTCACCAATTTCATATGGAAAATCTTTAGTGGGATCCCGTGAAAACAGAGACCACATTTTGAATCTCAACACAAATCTTGGTGGTCACTAAATTCATTAACTTGACTATTACTGTCATTTGAAAACTTTCTTGTCAGTTGCTGAGGCACCCACTTGTGCTCCAAGCATTCACTAATCTCTATAATCACTCTGTATCGTCAACCTGACATCTCATAACGTATCAGCCCCTCGACACCTCAATCCTTCTATTTAACAGCAAATGGAATATTTTTGCTGTTATACTAGGTTTTCGTCCCCCATCAACTTCAACAACAGCGCAGAGGAATATTTTACTAAAAGC
This sequence comes from Fopius arisanus, assembly GCF_000806365.1. NCBI lineage: Eukaryota > Metazoa > Arthropoda > Insecta > Hymenoptera > Braconidae > Fopius > Fopius arisanus. The sequence continues at coordinate 97,284 of NW_011887793.1, read as the reverse complement.
TAACCTCGTTGCTAATGGATTTTTAACCGACATAACTCTATGAAGACTATATTGAAGTCAGCATAAGTTTTTCCTTCGATTTTAGGAGTGAGGCACATAGTTACAAATGTGACTACGTGGAGTGGCAGTGAAAAGTATTTTAAATTTTCACCTTGAGAGGGCTACGTTGTACGAAATCGCATCGTACTACGCTCATTATATCTACCTTTTCAATGGCATTAACTTACGCTAACCGCGCATACACTTTATGCTAGCTTATAATTTATAACAGAGGTGGGCAACCTCAGGTAGGCTCGGAGCTGTAGCCATAAAATTATTGAGGTTTTAAATATAAGGGACGTAACGTGATTACAAGGATTGTCGTATATTTGAGTGATGGTTAACATCGAGCGATAGCGCATGCGCGTGATTGACATGTGAGGGCAAAATGGTTTGAATTTTTATGCACGTGTTCGTACATATTTTTTTAGTTTAAAAAAAATGGAATTAAGAGATTATGGTTTGGATTCAATATTCATTAGAAATGAAAGTGGGATGCTCGTGAACTTGTGAAAGAAATATTTCATCGTCAAATTAAAGATTAAAGGATGCCGATAATTTTTTTGATTATGAGAAAATTATGAATTTTAATTTGGCATCGAGAGCGGGAAATACAGAAATCAAATGAAAATTAATGTCAAGTCAGGCTTTATTAACAACATGATAGTATTTAATAACTGTTTTGCGAGAAAAATATTTCCACTTCAAGAAATGTATTAAAGGTACAAAATTTTTCATTATACAATCGATTAAAAGCAACCAATAACCAGTCAAAAGCATATAACAACAAAAAAAGCAATAATACAAAAAATGTTTCTATTAGTGAAATGGAAAATTTTTCTATTTCACTTTTTCCACTATCACTACTCTTACCTACGCGCAGGGCATCATGGGCCCGAAGGGGGTGCAGGCATAAATTTTATGACTTGGGACAATTTTGCCTAATGGAGGTCGGGAGCTGGAGTAGCTCCGAGAGCTGAGGTTGCCCACCTCTCGACTAGACCATTAAACCAAACTGTATCGAAAGCTTTTTCCAAATCGAGAAGGACGGCTCCTACCATTGGATTTTTGAAAATATATTCATTTACATCAGATAATAATTTATTAACTACATGTAACGTCGAATGATTGTGACGGAACCCATATTGATTATCAGGGATTACTTTATTTATTTTTTCATAATGTAGTATTGAGTTATTTATTACCGCTTCATATACTTTACTAATTGCAGGTGTTCAGCTAATGGGGCGGTAACTAGCTGGGTCATTTAGGGGTTTTTCTTTTTTATACATAGGAATTACGATGGCTGTTTTCCATTGTACTGGGAAATAATAATTATCAAAGGCATTGTTAAATATTTTAGTAAGGTCTACAATTATTTTACCAGGTAGATGACGGAGAACTATAGGTGGGATCCTATCAGTTCCACTGGAGATTTTATTGGGTAGATGTTTAAGAATTTATTTTACGGTAATTATATCAGTAAAGTAATTACTAATATTAACATTGTTATGTGCATCTGTTGCTTCGTTATTATTACTAAATTTAGTAATTGTTATATTATTATTAATATTATTGATTAAATCGTTATGAAATTTAGTAATTTTTTGATCTATTAAGTTTTTAAGCGGAGTATTATCATTTAAGTGGTTAGGTAAATTTACTTTTTGGTAATGAGCTCTCATTATATTATTTAAATCGTTTTGGTTATTTATTATGTAGAAGTTGTCTATTATAGGGATATTATTGGGATTGCAGTTAGCATCTCTAATTAGATTTATGTTGTTTGTATTAATTTTCAGTTCATTTATTATCTGCCTTTTTTTAGGTCTAAAAATGTTATTAACTAACGGCATGAATCGATCTGGGCCTTTAAAATTAATTGTTTCTGTGGTAGTTTAGTGAATTCTGAGATATACTTATCAATTGAATCATTAGAGAGGTTAGAATCATTGGGAACAATACTAGAATAGTTATCATAAAGATATTTAGTGAAAACTTTCCAATCAGTATTTTTATAATTAAAAAGAGTGTGAGATATATTTATTAGGGTATTAATTTTTAAGTGATTATGTTCTAAATCAAGAATTATTATTAGCGCCTTATGATCCCTATCATATATGAGAGTTTTTGTCCGACATCTTTGGGAAGTCTGGCTCCTTCAGATAGTTGATGTCCGGGTTTTATTTCTCATTGTGCCAGAAGACCCAAGATAATTTTTATATCTGTAGTTTTTTTTTTATGATAACCAGTGAAAGTGGACACTTGTATTGGTAATGTTATGTAAGTGGAACATTCGATATGAATTACAAGTGTAAAAAAATTTTTTTCTTTGTATAAGGTAGGTGCTTCCTAATATAACGTCCTCACAGGACGGTTGTTAGGGGCAGACTGCCCAGAAGGCACATCGGTTGAGGTGGAAGGGTCAAAGGGGGCATCTGCTGAGGCAGGGACCACCGCAGACCACCTAGGCTGTGCAGGAACAGCATTCCCCGCAGAAAAAGGCTAGTACCCCTAGAGTAAGGGAGGGGGCGGGGGTGGAGAAGAGGACCAGACCCAAAAAGCATAGGTCCTCCAGGACCACACCTCCGGAGGTCGCCATGCCTACGAAAAATGCAAAGGGCGAAAGACAGCCTTGGTACGCCCGCGTTCAGGGAGGCGACAAAAGAAGGGGCAAGGGTGACCATCGTACCACCCACCCACGGAGGGCCATGCGGAACTCCCGAATGTTTGGGATTGACCAGAGGGTTAACTCCCGAGCTTCTCGGGCCTCGGGTTTGAGCGGGGGGTATGGCGGGTAACGTGCACTGAAGTGAGTGGGAGGTGAAGGTGACTGCACGGGGGGGACTGGCCAAGGCAGGGCTTCCCGGGCAGTTACCCGGCCGAGAGGAGGTAGCGCCCGAGGGCGCGGAGGAGACTGAGTTGGTCAGGGGTTGGGGGCGGGGG
>NW_011887793.1:85451-92549 GCF_000806365.1 Fopius arisanus | reverse complement strand
CGTTACAAACCAAGGAATAACCAAGGTTGGTACAATCTTGAATTCCAAGCTTGAGCCAAGCTAGGTTAGGCTTGGTCCGAGCTTGGCCCAAGCTCGGACCAATGGTTAATCCCCACCTGGGACAGAGGAACAGCCCTAATGGAATACCTAGCAGACGCGGATCTTGAGATCTTAAATAGAGGATTCAGTCCCACGTTTGTTATTACTAGGTGCCAGTGCGTTATTCAGATCACACTGTGCGATTGCAGACTGACGCACCGGTGCGGTGGAGGGTGGATCAAGAGGTTACATTTTCTTATCACCGACGCATTAAATTTGAAATCCGAGAGATTGCTGTGACGGAGCCGGAACTCATGCGGAGGAATCCCAAGGCTACCAACTGGAACACTTTCAGACTGAACTGGAGAAAAGGCTGGATGAAGGATACGTGAGACCCAGTAACACGGACAGGTTAGAGGACGAAGTGGAGAGAATCCACAGCGCCCTAATCGAGTCCTTCCAGAGAGCATGTCCGATCAAACCGTGCAGAGAGGAGAGGAGCGTAAAATGGTGGAATCAAAGACTGGGGAGGCTAAGAGGCCTGACCACGAGGCTCTGGAACCAAGTGCAGAGGGAGTACAGAAACCTCATCAAGAAATCGAGGGAATCCGCATGGAGGATATTCTGTGACGAACTCCATACACTGTAGTAGGTGGGCAGGCTCCGCACGGTCTTCTTCAACGGACCCACAGAAGGTCTGGGTGGAATTACGCTGCCCAATGTTGCAGCCATCACCGAACGAGAAGAAATCCTGGAACATCTAATCCGGGGACACTTTTCCGACTCAGTTATACAGAGAGACGGGTGCTTTCGACTGGATCAAATATGAGAAGGAGGGGGCAGTTCAGGGCCCTGACGGGGTATATCCGATTTTTCTGCAGAGAGGGGATCCCCCTGCTTCTGCATGGGCTGCTGCCAACACTAAGGGTATGTCTCGCCATGGCGCATGTCCCCCAAGCAGATGGAGGGAGGTCAGAGTTGTATTTTTGCTGCCCTGACAGCCTGTGCCAGGAAAATCCGGGACAGAGGAGATAGGGGCAAGAAGATATACATCTGCTCAGATAGCAAGCGCGCACTGAGGGCATTGCTCAAATATGAAAGCTCCTCTCGACTTGTGAACGACTGCATTGAGTTGATGGGATGAGTTAGTGCTCATAACCAGCTGGAAGTGGTCTGGATCCCAGGCCAGACTGGCATCGTTGGTAATATTAGAGTCATTGAGCTGGCCAAAAAAGGTTGTCTAGAGACTGCGCCAACAGGGGAGGACCTAGTGGGTAGGCACATAGACTCTGTTAAGGATATGATCGGGAAACGAGCAGAGAGAGGGGTTGTGGAGAGGTGACGCTCTGGTCTCCCGAAATTAAGAAACCTGTTCCCTAGATCTTCCCCAAATTATTTATCGAAAGTCAAAGTTTATGGAATTACCAAAAAAGATGAAGACTGGGAAAGTCAGATTATACGAAATTTCAAAATAAATGCCCTGTAAATGAAATTCAGTTCAAGATTATTTGAAGAATGTTATTCAGTCAGCCTAGCAACCGTGTAGTAACAAATCACTGATTGAAATTCAAAAAAGAAATATAGGTAATAAACCAAGATGGATAGTTCTCATTGGCCTGATTCGTTAACTGAGAACGATGATGAATAATTAATTTGGTTCCAAATAAAAGAAAAAAGGAGAGCAAGTATAATGAAAAGGCATCAATGATGTCGGGACTGGAATCTAATAGATTAAAATGAGAATTAAAAAAAAATGTTGCTCAATTCTAATACAATTTTTCTTTTTGCCTGAAACCAAATTAATAATATTTAGGAATCTTATGTAAAATTTCCAGGATTGTGGATAAAGGATCAAAGTTTTTGATTAATGGAATCGTTGAATGGAATAATGAAGATCATTAATAAGGAGAAAATAGGTGAAATTTTCGTGCTAAAGCATCAGAATTCCGCGGGTCATTTGCTCAAACGAATTATTGAGACTTCTGTTGATAGTGACGCCAAATACAAAAAAATGGAAATTCTCGGTTATATAGAATTTCATGATTATTGCGTCGGACTCTGAAGAAAATTCCGGCATAAAATACAATTGGAATTCAGAATCAAATCGCAGCCATTAAGCACACATAATTGAATTTGGGAAATCAGTTGTTGATAAATTTTGAAATTGAACAAATGGTCACATGTGTGGCCTTGACCGGTGAATTAAAACATATTAATTGTCGGAGAAGGCACGATAGAGCCGGGAAAGTGAAACTTGGGGCCAAATCCAATAATTTAAATAATTTAAGGGGGACCTAAAATAATAAGGGGGAGGGCTGTTCTGAATAATTACTCGGTGCGATTTAGGTAGATTGATTTGTTTGTATATTCTGAACTCTGGCACACAAATATTAATACAAAAAATAATCCAGGCCTTTTGACTACTAACTAATTAACTCAAGGGTGGGGGGTAAGGCCAACTCACCTGCGGCTACGCGAAACAATTTAACAAGAAAGGGGGTGACTCTACCATTGAAAAAAAAGGGAGAAAAGAGGGGGGCCAACTGTAAAAGTAATAATTAATAGCGGACTTGAATTACAAAGAAAATGAATTTACTGAAGGCTCACCGTTGGGGAGGAAATTAACACGGGGCAGGGACATTTGTTGAGGCAGGGAATAAAAATGGGGCACTCACGGGGAATAGCGTCCTCAACAATCTTCTCGGGTTTCTTTGGGGTTTCTCCTCCTTCCTTCCTTCTCCTGGGTCTGTCCCTGGGTCCTAGGCACAATCCTCCAACAACGATCTCGTTCCAAAATTCCTCTCCACCCTAGTAGTCCTCACAACGGTCCTCACAATAGTTCTTTCACTCCTTTCGTAATAGTTCCTTCTCACAGTATCCTCCACAACAAGTTCTCTCACACAATATTTATCAAAATAGTTTCTCCAATAATTCCTTTTACACACTAATTCCTTTCCTCACACTTTGTCTCTTCCCAATTTGTCAGGATCTTTTCACAGGGTCTCTTCGGGGTAACTCTTTTAATTTACGGGGTAGTGACTCGTGGGGTAGTTGTGGCACGTGTGATAGCTGCCACTCATTCTCACCTCTTCTTGCTCGAATTTTGGGGGTCATCGGGTGTCCTTCTTTTTCTGATCCAGGAGGGGCTCGCCGAGGGAATGTCTGGGGATGGGTTGCCCAACGGTGGCAAGAAGAGCAACTTAAACCTAACTTAAACTAAGGAAAAATAAAATGTAATTAGGGGAAGGGGGGGGGCGCAAAATTCTGCCTCGTCACACATGATATGCATTATTGTCATTAATCATAACATTTACCACCATGACGATGGCGATGAATAATTTATTTTCCACAAAAAGGGTGGAAATAAAGAAAATGAAGTAATGAAGTAGAACAAGTGGGGAATGCCATTGTAGCTGTTTATAGCTGTTGTTGGCAAGAAATTAGCAACACGCTTCCGAATGGATTTTCTGAAAATAAAAAAATAATAAGGATAGTTCCATCATCTTTTGACTTGAACAAGAACACTTTGAGAAAAAAAATTAACGAATCATTTCATTAATATTGCTGATAATAATTTCCGTAGATCACAGAGAAGATGAAGACAAATCTCATATACAATATGCTATAACTTAACAACAAATGATACGATTGTCTCCATATTCCGATACGATCAAGAGCCTATCAATATCAATTTTTTAAGCCATCATTGATTCCTCTTTAATAATAATTACTTGAGTTGAAATCAAGCGCTTATGCTTTTTGTTTCCGAATGGAAGCTTTATATTCCGCCATATTCAAGTTCCCAATTTTTTGTGTTAGGGTACCTAAATGTCGCCTAAAAAGTCCGCCTGTGCGGTTTTTAGACGGTGTCTGCATGTATGTTTTTTTTTCTCTTTCTCTCTCCTTCTTCACCAGGAATTGATGGAATACCATGATTTTTCAAAATGAATATAGACTTTTGAAAACTCCTTCTATTGATACTGATTTGTTTTGAAAGTTTCATGACAATTCAAAAGAATCCGTCATTTTTCACAGAATTTTCTTTTGTGTTTCATTTTTTTAAATTTTTTCACGGAGGATCAATAAAATCGCATCAATTTCCCCGTGAATATAGACGCCCATTCGCCCGATCCATCGACACCAATTGGAATTGAAATCGGCAGAAAGATTCGGAAATATTCGTATTTTTTCAAAAATTGATTTTCAACGATAACCCAAGTAATTATTATGAACCAGGAATTAAGGATGGCTCAGAAAATTGATATCAATAGGCTTTTGATCGTATCAAAATATGGAGGAAATCGCATCATTTGTTGTTAAGTTATAGCATATTGTACATGAGATTTGTCTTCATCTTCTTTGTGATGAACGGAAATTATTATCAGCAATATTAATGAAATGATTCGTTAATTTTTTTCTCAAAGTGTTCTTGTTCAAGTCAAAAGATGATGGAACTATCCTCATTATTTTCCTATTTTCAAAAAATCCATTCGGAAGCTGGTTGCTCATTTCTTAGCAACAACAGCTGTTCCTTATAATGGTATTCCCCACTTGTGTTCTAAGGATTTCAGTACTCCTAAAGTTTCACTTACCAAGTAAAAATCATTCTAGGATCGGTATGCGTTATCATTTATCTGTTCAATTAATCGCAGAAAGTGACACTCTTAGATGTTAGTATTTATATAATACTCGTTCCTTGAGTTATAGATTTAACATTATGTTTCACCCTCATAATTTCCAGAACTGACATATCGTCATAGGAAATTCATAAGTGATCCATGCCTGAACATACCTTATGGCTGTTCTCATAATTATAGATACTGATGAGTTCATTATTTTGAAATGTTCGAAGTACATATAGTATATTTCTCACCTAGGCAGGTAAAGTAAAGAAGGCTTGCCCACGTGCAGAAATACAGCCCCAGCCGAAGGCGAAATTTTTGAGAAAGTATCAGGAGAGCATGAGAATTGAGGAGGTATTCACTGAAATGTGAAAATTTAAAATTTTCGAAAAAGTATTAGGGGAACATGAAAATCGAGAAGGTATTCACGGAAATTTGAAAATTCAAAATTTTTGAAAAATTATCAGGAGAGCATGACAATCGAGCAGGTATTCACTGAAATGCGAAAATTCGAAATTTTTTTTAAAGTATCAGGAGAGCATGAAAATCGAGGAAGTATTCACTGAAATTTGAAAATTCAAAATTTTCGAAAAAATATCAGGGGAGTATGACAATCGAGGAGGTATTCACGGAAATTTGATAATTCAAAATTTTTGAAAAAGTATTAGAGGAGCATGTGGCGTCCTCTCCATCTTGGGGTGAGGTACTATAATGCCCGTGGGGTCACTCAAACCCCCAGAACTGAGTCTCTACATTAGGCAATTCTCCAAAGAGCGAATACTTCCTCGATTTTCATGCTCCCTTGGTACTTTTCCAAAAATTTCGAATTTTAAAATTTCAGTGAATACCTCCTCAATTTTCAGGCTCTCCTGATACTTTTTGGATAGTTTCGAATTTTTCGATTTCAGTGAATAATTTTTCGATTTTCATACTCCCCTGATACATTTTTGAAAATTTCTAATTTTTCAATTCCAATTAATACCTTCTCAATTTTCCTGCTCACCGGCTATTTTTAAAAATTTCGAATTTTTAAATTTCAGTGAATACCTCCACAATTTTCACGCTCCCCTGATACTTTTTTGAAAATTTCAAATTTTTCAATTTCAATGAGTACCTCCTCAGATGTCAGGCTCCCCTGATACTTATTCAAAAATTTCGAATTTTTAAATTTCAGTGAGTATCTCCTCCATTTTCATGCTCCCCTGATACTTTTTTTGGAAATTTTGAATTTTTCAATTTCAGTGAATACCTCTTTAATTGTCATGCTCCCCTGATACTTTTTCAAATATTTTGAATTTTTCAATTTCCGTAAATACCTCCTCGATTTTCATACTCCCCTCATACTTTTTTGAAAATTTCAAATTTTTCGATTTCAGTGAATACCAATTTCGTAAAGCAGAAAATAACATTCATCCCGTCGACTTGGGCACTGTGCACTTAGAAGAAATGTAATTTTTTAATTCATTTTTCAAACTTTTTTCTTCGTAAATATTTAGGTGGTAATTTGAAGGAATTTAGGAGAACATAATTAGAATTCGGGAGCGATTAGTTTTTGTTTAATGGATTTTTCTTTTTTTACAATAATAATGAGCAGAAGTTATGATTGAACAATTCAAAAATAATTGCAACCGATGGAGAATAATTTGGTGGTCATTATAATCAAGGTTTCATAACTTAGGAGTTAATGGTTTTATTAATAAAAATTAAAAACGTACTTTTTTGCGTACACTAAATAGTAAGGAGACTTCTGCATGCGTAGTAGGCTTAAGGTAGGACGAATTGATTTTATACTTATATTATTATTGGTTCTTTCGGCTTTTTCCTTAATAAATATTTAGGTTGTATTTCGGTGAAATTTCGAAGACAATAATTGCAATATAGGAGTCATTCGTTTCAATTTAATAATTAATTTAGTGAAGTATGAAGATTAAAAAAAAATCATACCTTTTTTTTATTAATACGGGATTATTGAGGAATTATTTGGTGGTCATGATGATTCAGGTTTCAGAATTTAGGAGTTGATGATTTTTCATAAAAAAAAAAGTAATTTCCTGGTGTCTCACATACTGATTACGTGCGCATGCGTGGCATATGTCATAATTATCAAATCGAGTGGCTAATGTGGGGTGTGTTCCGCCAGGGAACAGTACAAGTCCAGTAATAGTGATTTCTAGTGCATTTTAGATTTGGTTACTAGAGGTTGGTACTGTTACTGGAGTTGTGTTTCACACGGCTAGTAACAGTAACAAGTGATGTCACTAACTAATAAACAGTGTTCAACGCTGAAGTCTTCCGTTAAGGCCCGGATGGAGGGAATTTTTTCTTGAATGGCGATTTTATGCCCTCCTACTTCGCGGTCAAGAACCGAACCTTGATCTCAAGCGATGCCTTGTCGGTAACTACGGCAATCGCTGGAAACCAGGGAAACATTGGACAG
>NW_011887793.1:48886-80756 GCF_000806365.1 Fopius arisanus | reverse complement strand
CCGTGTGAAACACAACTCCAGTAACAGTACCAACCTCTAGTTACCAAATCTAAAATGCACTAGAAATCACTATTACTGGACTTGTACTGTTCCCTGGCGGAACACACCCATTGATTACAGCGCTAATATATCTTTTGAATAATAAAGTACAGTTTCAACACAAAACGACTGAAGATGATGATTTCTGTCACACAATAAATAAATTTTTGAATATGACGTGAAAAAACAATCGGTTTTCAGATTATTGTTCGGTTGAGTGAAAGTAATTATTCTAATACGAAAATATATAACTGATGACAGATAAAATAGGTTTAAACTCCCTATGACATGCGCACGCAATGAGTATGTGCGACGCCAGGAAATTATTGTTTTTTTTTACTGAAAAATTATCAACTCCTAAATTCTGAAACCTTAATCATCGTGACCAGCAAATGATTCCTCATCAAACCCATATTCGTAAAAAAAAATGTTATGATTTTTTTTTTATTTCTATACTTTATTATATTAATTATTTAATTGAAACTAATGACTCCTAAATTGTAATTATTGTCTTCATAATTCCACCGAAATACCACCTAAATATTTATTAAGCAAAAAGTCGAAAAAACCAATAATAATATAAGCAGAGATTATAGGGGAGATTGCTAACGCCAATGGCGAGGCTTCAACCGCAAAATTGTCTGGCCGCCCGAGCAGAACTAATTTTGCGGGTGTACCTGTGAATCAAACAGGTCGCGAGGGCAAGAATGTCGGTAATTTTCGGCGGGCGTGGGTATAGATAAGGCAGAGCGCGAGCCCGAGAGTGTCGATAATTCGGAAAGACCAGCAAACGCGAGAGTGTCGATAATTCGAGGAAATCGTGACGACAGAAAACATGCCATATCGAGCGAGTGGGGGTATGATGAAGAAACAATCGATGAACGGAATGAACAAAATGAATTCTTTTTTGTAAATTTGAAAAATTGTTCAACAAATTGGGGAAAAAATGTCTCGTGAATATATACTCAAACGATTGCGAATCAACTGAAACCTCGAGATTTACTGGTCCCTCGGAACGTTTTTTTTTCAACGGTTCTATTTTTGTCAACAAATTTAATAATTATTAAAAAAATTTGGGATAAATTATCTTGCGAATATATACTCAAATGATTAGGAATCAGCTGAATAGTCGAGATTTACTGGTCCCTTAGAACCTTCTTTTTTCACCTGTTCCTTTTTTGTAAACAAATTCGAAAATGATTAAACAAATTGGGGAAAAATGGTCTTGTGAATATATACTCAAACGATTGGGAATCAGCTGAATCGTGGAGATTTACTGGTCCCTCAGAATCTTTTTTTTCCCACTGTTCCTTTTTTGTTAACAAATTCGAAAATGATTAAACAAATTAGGGAAAAATGGTCTTGCGAATATATACTCACGCGATTGGGAATCAGCTGAATCGTCGAGATTTACTGGTCCCTGAGAACCTTTTTTTTCCCATTGTTCCTTTTTTGTTAACAAATTCGAAAATGATTAAACAAATTGGGGAAAAATGGTCTTGCGAATATATACTCAAACGATTGGGAATCAGCTGAATCGTCGAGATTTACTGGTCCCTGAGAACCTTTTTTTTTTCCACGGTCTTTTTTTTGTTAACAAATTCAAAAATGATTGGACAAATTGGGGAAAAATTGTCACGCGAATATATACTCAAACGATTGGGAATTAGCTGAATCGTCGAGATTTACTGGTCCCTCGGAACCTTTTTTTTCCCAATGGGTTCATTTTTGTTAACAAATGCGAAAAATTGTTAAACAAATTCGAGAAAAATTGTCACGCAAGTATTGACTCAAACGACTGAGAATCGTGTTTGCGTTGTAACGTGGAGATTTATTGGTCCCTCAGAACATTTTTTTGTCAACGTATTTATTTTTGTGAACAAATTCGACATTTGTTAACAAAAATAATGACGTTGCACAAAAAATTGTCCGAAGGACAAACTAATCTCCACGTTTCACACGATTCTCAATCGTTTGAATATATATTTGCGAGACAATTTTTCCCCAATTTGTTGAACAATTTTTCGAATTTACAGAAGTGAATTCATTTTTCTCATTCCGTCCATCGATTGTTTCTCCATCATACCCCCACTCCGCTCTATATGCAATGTTTTCTTTCGTCACGACTTCCTCGAATTATCGACACTCTCGCGTTTGCTGGTCTTTCCGAATTATCGACGCTCTCGGGCTCGCGCTCTGCCTTATCTATACCCACGCCCTCCGAAAATTACCGACACTCTTGCCCTCGCGACCTGGTTGATTCACAGGTACACCCGCAAAATTAGTTCCGCCAGTACCGCTAGGAGATTTCGCGGTTGAAGCTTCGCCATTGGCGTTAGCAATCTCCTCTATAATCTCCACTGATCTCTATATTATATAGAGATCAGTGATAATCTCTGATATAAGTATGAAATCAATTCGTCCTACCTTAAGCCTACTACGCATGCGCAAGTCTCCTTACTGCATAGTGTACGAAAAAAAGTACGTTTTGATTTTTTACTAGTAAAACCATTAACTTCTCAATTATGAAACATTGATTACAATGGCCATCAAATTCTTCTCCATCGGTTGTCATTATTTTTGAATTATTCAATCATACCTTCTGCTCATTATTATTGTAAAAGAAAAAAAATCCATTAAACAAAAAGTAATCACTCCCAAATTCTAATTATGCTCTTCTAAATTCCACCAAATTACCACCTAAAGACTTACGAAGAAAAAAGTATGAAAAGTTAATCAAAAAATTATGAACTTGAAGTTAACTGCACTTTTCATATACTAGCCTTTAGCAGAGAATATCTCTGTGAAAAGTGAAGATATAAAAAAAAAGAAATCTGTGTATTCAGGAAACCTTCCTCTAGGTGGGAATTGCCTCACTTTTTTTCAATAAATAATTTTTCTTTTTTTATAACAATAAATCGAATTAAAGAAATCTTCAGCATGGAATATCTCCGACGTCGCCCATCACAATATCATGGAACCAAATTCTCTGACTTCGGTTTTCAAAAATCTAAATGGGAGTTCTTTTTTTTTTATTTCTCCTCTTCGTGATTCGAAATTAAAAAAACAACAAAAAAACTTCAACACTCCATATCTCACGTATGGAACAACCCCTAGAGTTGAGTCAATCACCAAAATTTTTATTTTTCATTCGCCTAAATGGGAATTGGTCTCAAAAAAAATTAAATAAATCAAGTTTTTTTTAATCATCAGATTTTCCCTCGGACAAAAGTGCAATGGTCGATTAAACAATGCAATTATCCACTTCAGTAGGATAGCTACAATTGTGGAATATTTACCCTTCATTTTATTGAAGAAATAGTAGCAGGAAGAATCAAGTGTATTGGTCTACTCGACGCCGACACGAAGAAAGAAGAATTGAAATTACTAATTCCATTATCTTCATGTAATATACAGTCATATTGTTTATATTGTTCAAAACATGAACACCGATCAAGATGTGATTGGGTGCAGTGTGCAATATGTCAGAGATGGGCGGATTTCAATTGCTTGCGGTATTCAAAAAAAGTATGAATGAAATTCGACAAGATCATGGAACAATATTATTAGATATACTGATGAAAACGAAGAAAATGTAAAAAACTATTTTTTGCAATCAAATTTATCAAATTCTGCCGAATTCTTATGAGATTATAGAGTTTTATACATTTAATAAAAATAATTTCAAGAAATTTCGTTCAAAAATTTGAAAAAAAAACCAATTCCCTTTTAGGCCAATGCAAAATAAAAATTTTAGTGTTTGACTCAACTCTGGGGGTTGCTCCATACGTGAGATCTGGAGTGTTGAAGTTTTTCTGATTTTTTTTTAAGTTCCGAATTACGAAGGGGGGAAATAAAAAAAAAAGGAATTCCCATTTAGATTTTTGAAAACCGAAGTCAGGGAATTTGGTTACATGATATTGTGCTGATGGGTGGCGTCGGAGATATTCTATGCTGAACATTTCTGTAATTCGTTTTATTGTTTTAAAAAAAGAAACAACACTTATCGAAAAAAAGTGAGGCAATTCCCACCTGGAGAAAGGTTTCCTGAATACACAGATTTTTTTTTTATATCCTCACTTTTCACAGAGATATTCTCTGCTGAAGGCTGGTATATGAAAAGTGCAGCTAACTTCAAGTTCATAAAAAATTACATTTCTTCCAAGTGCACAGTGCCACTTTTAGTCAATCCTCTTTGTGTTGTTGGATGGGACAGCGCTCATTCTTACCGTTTTGTGATTTTACGTTTCTACGAGTTACTCCGTGCGGGTTGAAAGATTTTGAGCTGACTGTACCTATGCCTTGGTTTAGCGTATGTGCCAACGTTATGTCATCTTTGTCGCGTAGCCTTGCCGTAGTTCCTAGGGTCCCTAGCAATTCCTCCTATAGTCTCTGTTAGTTTCTGGCAATTTATGCTACAGTTCCGGGCATCGGTGCCGCTACTCTAACCACAAGTAACCTTAAATGTTGAACGAGAAAACATTTCAGATGAATAACAAGTGAAGAAATTGGAATCGTAAGAAAGTAAAAATTTCTCTTTCTGTACAAAATAGCGATATGTGTTAATTGAAGATAATATGAATTTTTTTTTTCATTCTGATTAATAAATTAATAGATTAAGCTTTGAGTGCTCCCAAGTGTCTACTCAGCGTTAGCGATCGTGTGGTAGGCGATTCGTAAGCCCGTATATCCTATATTTATGGAGAGAAAGGTTGAAAGACCTGGCTTATTTGTCGTTTGCAAGTAATTTTGAAGTTACACTGTACAGGGAATGTAGATATCGAATGGAACAAGTGGAGAATTGGGCTTTGGAGGATATATATATATTTCACTAAATATAACACTTCATTCATATAGCATTTGTTGGAGATTAAATACGGAAATTATCTGCAAGTTGAAGTTTTGGTTTTTGAAGAATTGATATTCGTATGTATGAAAAGAAAAATTTATTAATTGAAAAAAACGGAAAAATTCTGACGATTGCTTGATTGAGTGGCTTCTTAAGCCTTAATGGGTGTTTCACCAAAAAAGTATTAGGTTTTTGATTAGCAAATCGATGAGTGATCCTACAAACGAAGGAGATAAAATGGTATAAGGGAGTCCGAAAATTGTATTGAAATTGTACTTACTTATAAACAGATAGAACTAATACTCATTTACTACAGCAATATTGAATTTCGTAGTGCCATACTAAAGTGCATTTTTTCTGAAGGAATATACGTACTTTTGGTAGTCCGCGTTTTCTTTGTAGAGTATTAAATTTTTTGCAAGACGAACATCTTTGGTATTTAATCTGAATTTTGTCCAGCAATTCCAACAATAAGTCCCCAATATAATCTCCACGTGGAAGCCGACTGATGTTAAATGATTTAAATCATTAAATTATTTAACTGACTATTCATGTTAAATGAAATTGTTCGGAATTTGTTCCGTACCCTTTTTTTCGTCCGGAAATTTGATGTTTTATGCCTACCCTGAGGATTTTTTGGACAAATTTTGAAAAAATGTCATGCATAATTAATGGTTCGTCGTTTTAGGAACAACATGGAGCCGCAAAAAGCACTGCCGAGTCTCCTTTCGCTTAAAGTTTCTGTCCCTCCGGGTATGGATCAGCCCCCCCTGGAAGAATCAGATGTAGATGCAGACCCGTCTTCAGTGAAACTTCCAGCAGCGCTTGAACAAGCCTTGGCTTTCAAAACTGAACGTGCTAAAGAAGTGGGCGCAGACCCCAATGAAATCTCTGTCCCAGGTACTTCCCCCTCTGAACCACCAGATATCTCTATGGAATTTCCTGCCGATTCTCTTGAAATTGCCAATCCAATTTCAAATTCTAATTCCCATCAAAAGACTCAAAAATCCAAGAAGAAGAAAAAGAAAAAGAGAAAACGCCATACGAGTGACCCAAAGGAGGATCAAGAGAATAAAAAGACGGATTCTACCTCATGTGTTACTAAAGAAGACCTCCCAGAAGTGGAATACATTCAGGAAACACCAGGAATAACGGACTTAGAACCCATGTATCGTCAATTTGCTCGAGTCTTCGAAGCCTTCAAATTGATTGAACCAGAATCCATCGATAAAGATAAAGAATTGATCGGTCAGTATCCGCCGACAGTGACTCCAGTTGCCAATAAGGTTCCTTTATTGGATGATTTCGATGAGGACGCAGGCCAACCTCAGCAACCAACTACGGAAAATGGCGCTCCTCGTTTATCAAAAAGGAAACTAAAACGCTTAACTCGTTTGAGTGTGGCTGAACTGAAGCAGCTTGTTGGTCGTCCTGATGTCGTGGAAATGCACGACGTGACAGCTCGAGATCCAAAGCTTCTTGTGCAGTTAAAAGCTCATAGAAATACTGTTCCAGTGCCTAGGCACTGGTGCTTCAAGCGCAAGTACTTGCAAGGAAAAAGAGGAATTGAGAAACCACCCTTTGATCTTCCTGACTTTATTAAGCGCACTGGAATCACCGAGATGAGGGCTAGTCTGCAAGAACGAGATGACTCAAAAACTTTGAAAGCAAAGATGAGGGAGAGGGCTAGACCTAAACTAGGCAAGATTGATATTGATTATCAGAAGCTGCATGATGCCTTCTTCAAGTGGCAAACCAAACCTAGAATGACCATTCATGGCGATTTATATTACGAGGGTAAGGAGTTTGAGACGAGGTTGAAAGAGAAGAAGCCTGGTGAGCTTTCCGATGAATTGAGAACAGCCTTAGGTATGCCGGTAGGCCCCAATTGCCATAAGGTGCCTCCACCATGGCTCATTGCTATGCAAAGATATGGGCCTCCTCCTAGTTACCCCAATTTAAAAATTCCTGGACTGAATGCACCCATTCCCGAGGGATGTGCATTTGGATACCATGCGGGGGGTTGGGGCAAACCTCCAGTTGATGAGACAGGAAGGCCACTTTATGGAGACGTGTTCGGAGTAGTAAGACCACTTGGTGGAGATGTTATGGATGAGGAAGTGGATCGGGGAATGTGGGGTGAACCGGAGTCGGAAAGTTCTGGTGATGAGGATGAGGATGAAGAAGTGGATGAGGCTGGTGATGTTGATGGAGATGGTAGAGAAATCGATGGAGATACTAGTGGTCTTGTGACACCTGGAGCCGAAGGTTTAATAACTCCAAGCGGCATGACATCAATCCCTGCTGGATTGGAAACTCCTGAAACTATTGAATTGAGGAAGAAGAAAATAGAGAGTGATATGGAGGGTGGAGACACTCCTGCAGCGCTTTACACTGTACTCCAAGAGCGAAGAACTGAAGGCCTTGGCGGCAGTATGATGGGCAGTACTCATGTTTATGATATGACTGGCGCTGGAGGACAAGCACCACCGTCTGTAATTGCTGCACGAAGAGGTATTAGTGGTGGTGAAAATCGAACCGAGAAGGATGGGGCTGTAGAGGTAGCGTTGGATCCTAGTGAATTAGATCTGGATTCTGAAGCCATGGCCTCAAGGTATGAAGAAACCATCAGGTCGAGACAAGCTCATCTCAGGAGAGAAGATGTCTCAGATTTGCTACAAGACCATGTCCAACGTCAAAAAGTTCGTATAATTGATGAAATCAATATTAAATAGCACTTATCAGAAAATCTAATGAGAGGTGTTTTTAATCAATTTTTGTACACCTTTCACTTCACAAACTCATCAAGTTTTTCGATAACTATCTGTAAATTCATGGTGTCAGGTTGAAGAACTATTTTTCGATCACCCATTAACTAAGATTTTTCCATTTTTGTGTTTCAGAGTAAAAGAAAAAGACAGCAGACACAGGAGAGCAAGTCTGCCAAGAAATATAAGGAATTCAAGTTTTAGATTTGTCGAATTATCTTTAATAATACTTTAAGAGAATGTAACGCCCGTAAATATAAAAAAATTGTATTCTTAGCGAAGCAAATTTGATTTCATCAATTCTTTTAATTTTAATCTCAGAAAACAAGGGTAATGAGGGATTTCTCGAACATATTTACTGATAAATAACGAGATACTTTCTTAATTGACGGAGATACAGCCAGTATCGCCGAATGGCAATTTTTTTGAAAAAGCCCTTTCTATTTTATATTATCATGAGAAATTCAGTGTGGAGGATGTAATTGATTTTCGTTTTTCGTATGACTTTTTTTAATATCTGATTGACACATCGCTATGATGCACTTGTTGAAACAAGACGCCATCTGGTAACCCTGGATCCAGCTCAAAAATTGCGACAAATTTGATACTATAATAACGGATATTCCATGCTTTATTTCAATTTCGCTTAAAAAAATGTAATAAAAAAATATGGTTTTGAAACCATTGAAGAGAGATAATGATGAATTCCAAAATTTGTTGGTTTTTTTTGCTTTATATAGTAAAATCCCTGTACAGCGGTTATTTACACTTGTGTTCACATGATTTTTCCATTGATAGACATAGATTAAATTTTGTACGAAAATTTATCGGTAGCCGAAGTCCTTATTTATGGAGTAACATTTTTCCCACGTTCGAGTTGGAAACGTATGCTTTGTGGAATACATTTCTTGTTCTTATTGTTTTTCTCTGCAAACGTTTCAAATATCAAAATGTAATTGAAAGCCTCCCATTCTTGTACTTTATCCCTGGCGGACCTAGTTAAGGATTGAACTCTTATGAATTTCCAGCAGTTGAGAGCAAGCTAAGTGTTGGATAACAGTTTACGTTACAATGATTAAGCCGGCATACCTCCGAACTCTTAACATGCTTCAGGGTTAAAAGATCGAGGTGAAGGTGGAAAATGGGCTCTCTGAACTCTGAACAATTTCCGGAAGTTCGAATTTTCCGTCATGATGTGCATAAAAATTTTAGACACATTGCGAAGAAAAATATTGTTTGCAACTCGTACAGAAAATTGTCTTCGGCATGTGGCATTTTCGCCTTCGGCTCGTTATAAATCTTCGACACGCCAAAAATCATTTTTCCGCACTTGTTATGAAATACATTATTTTTTGAGGGGCAAAATAGATATCCTGAACATTGAACTACTTACAGAGTTCAGAGTTCATTTTGGGGGAAATAAATGGGTACTCTGAACTGTGAACTATTTTTAACGGATCTTTAGGGCACCTCGTCGATCTATTCTGAATTTTATGAGTACCAGAAGAGAGCTGCGGCTACCAAAAAATTTGATTGAACAATTCCCCCTATAACATTGTGTCACATCATCTTGACGTTGGGGTGCGGTTCAATTTAAATTTTCATACCTTACTTACTTGACAATGTTGCATTAAATATGATTAGTATTTTCTTTTAACTGATTGGATTGTGTTTTCTCCATTATACAACAATGTTATAAATTATAAGCTACTGTAAAGTATATGCGCGGTAGATCAAGTTAATACCATTGAAAATGTGTAGATATAATGGGAGTGTAGTACGATGTGACTCCGTACTTTGTGGCGCTTTCAAGGTGAAAATTTGATAATACTTTTCAGTGCCCTACAGATCCGAGCTCCCGGAAATTATCTACGTTTTGATCCAAATAATTATACAAAATATTAGAATCATTTGAAGGGCTTTTGCAGGTGTATGATAAATCACAATTGACGTTTAATCGATGCTCGTTTTTTTTTTTAATTAATTATTCAAAAAAATTAAATATTTTGACGGAAGTTAGCACCTTCATTTTTGTAATTTTGCGTTAGAAAATCCAATGACCCTTTAAATGATGCAAAATCGTTTGCAAGTGATTCATAGATAGTTTTCAGCCTTCTCCGATCGACTAATATTACGAATTATTGGTGAAAAACCGTTTTGGAGTCATCGCGAGTAGGTCACGGGTCCAAGGGAGGGGAAGTTGCCATGTTGTATCCAACTGCTAGCTACTTGCATTTTGGAGCAGGACGATTTTGGAGCAACAATGGTGAAACACCATTCCAATGGAAATATTTTATGTATTCATCCAATTCAAGTGATAATTGGTAAATTGAGTGCAGTGAGCACAACTATTTTTTTTGAAAGCGGAAGTGAAATATCTCCAGGATTTCCGTGCGACGTTTTTTCCATTTTTCACACAGCATGATTGTAGTCCAGAGTTGGACATCGTTAGATTAACGAAATCTGATGTTATAACAGTGTACTGACTCATTGTTTTGACCACACGGATAACTTGATCGAATTTGAAAAATTTACTGCACGAAAATAAACGGATTTCATATTTTATTTATTTCTTTATTGGACTGCAAACTAAATGATTGAAACTTCTTGTGAATCAGCTGATCATTTCGGGTTTCAACTACAGTGCGCACACGCAGATAAGCTCACTAGTCTAAACCTTATTTTGAAAAAACGGGTTTTCACCGATAATTCGTAATTGGTTGATCGAAGGAAGCTAAAAGTCATCTATGAATCACCTGCAAACGATTTTGCATTGTTTAATCGGTCATTGAATATTCTAACGCAAAATTACAAAACCAAGGTGTTAACTTCGGTCAAAATATTTAATTTTTTTGAATAAATAATTTAAAAAAAAACGGGAATCGATCAAAAGTCAATACTAATCTATCATACCCCCGCGAAGGCCCTTCAACTAATTCGAATAGTTTTTATAATTATTTGGATCAAAACGTAGATAAATATGAAATAGCAAAATGAAATATATATAACCGCACTGAACACAGGAACAATAGCAGCTATCGTATGGGCTGGGGGCGAAAATGAATTATTCATTTGTTATTCAATCAATTAATAAGGAATTGACAAACGAAGAAGATATGTAATTCGTGATGTACAAACAATTTCCTATCGAACTGACCGTTTATTTAACCCATGACCAATTTTTCATTTTATTCCGGCCAGCATTCATGGCAAAAATAGGATAATTATTTATAATTAGTGGGTGAATGTATAAACAAAAAAAAGTCTAGTACAATCATGTAGTAACGATGTACAATCGAATACATAAGATAATTTTGCTAATTACTGCCTCTTTCGGCTAAGTACACGGGGGTGCGGAATCCCGCTAATTAGGAAAGAATTGGTACTTGGCTCTATCTATAGGGAGAGGCGAAAACCATTTGAATTGAGAAACAGAAAAAGTGCACCATAGGTCCTAGCGCTGTCTACCTTGTGAAAATGTGAATTGTTGAGCCGTGCATAGAGAGAGTGGTGGTGCTCGCATCGCCGCTCACGCGGATTGAAAATGGCGGTGTTTCGTTCAGCAGAATTGCTTCAGGGACACGATACAAACTTCTCTATCTATTCCTTGTAGTTTGTAAAAGCAGTCGACATAATTTGACATTGAGTACACTTATCAAATCAAGCATTTCTACATAATAAATAAGCGGCGAATTGAGTGAAAGCAAGTGGTACATAGAACTCTTAATAGAAGAGAGTTTTGGCGTGAATTTGTGGTTTTTTTTGTTGAGGAGGGGGGAGCGCTGCGGAGAGTTGGCCAAACGGTCTCTGGGCTGTTTTGTGTTATATTGTACCGGGTCAGAAGTTCTCAGTGTTGTACGCACATTGATTGTGTATGTGTGTGTTTTCCCTATTTCCGAATTTGGGGAGGTTAAGAACGTATGCTGTGCCGAGCTTTACCAATTCTAAATTTATCAATTTTTCAACAACTGTACTGTTTTCAATCCGTGGTTAGGGGAAGGAGCGGCATTAATGATGGACATTATTTCCATGTTCAATGTGACTCGAAAAAATGCGATGGAGTGTGACACAGTGAAGTGCTGAATATCTTACCACTTCGTCGAAGTGGCCAAGTGTTTTTCAGTGAGTTGAGCCGTTTGATGCATCCGTTATAAACACATTCAATCGCTTGTCTCATCAATAAATAGCGTGGAACATCGAGATATTGTAGAGATACGAGAATTCATTGATAAACGAAAACGAGGCATCAAAACTGATAGAGTGATAAAAGTAGAGCTGACAGGGTGGCGAAGGTGGTAGGGGACATATTCTATGCCAATGCCGGCGGAACATCACGAGAGCCACGGTCACCACGAGAGTACAAATTTTGGGCTCGCAGCCACTGCTCTCGCACAGGACGCCAGCAACATGACGGCCAACATGTACCGAGTGGGAGGTAACGTTTGCCACCGAGCCCTTCTTTTTATTACCTTCATGGTTTTCCTATAATTCTATAATAATAAATGATGAAAACAAGCTCATGCTCTTGCCATTCCCTATTTCTCCCTCATTTTCTTTCCTACCCTTCTTCCTAGTTTTTTTTTGCAACGAAAGAATATATTACGACTTTTACACTCGTTTCCTTAGTTTTTAAGAAAAAGTAAGGTTTACAAATAGCATCACGACGGCGTCCCCTGTCCCTTCTTGTCCCCTTGGGCTCTTGCCCTTCTTCCCTTGACTATCACCCTTCTCCTTCTATAGTCGGTCCTTGTTTCTCATGCTCTTCCTTTTCCGCATGTGAATCTTCCCCCTCTCTATGTTTCGCTTATGTCTCTTCCCAATTCGTTCCGTCCTTAGCGTCCTCTTACTCACGTTCCTCTGGACTTTACAACTTCGTCCTGTGGAAATCTTGTAAATTTTTTTTCTACTGCATCAAGTTCTCAAAATGTTTTCTTTTTTTCTCCTACCTTCTCAACCTTTCAACTGTAGCATTGCGATGTTGAACTTATGTGTGTGGGGTTAATCATTACATGTCTAGATAGGTTAATGGTTTAACCAGCGTATTATGAGATTAATGAGTTTTATAGAATTAGTAGTAGTTTGCTTCGTTAGACCGAAGAAATTGATTTCAGAAACTACTATATTGTTTTCCCACTGTCCCTCTCCCTTTGCTTAATCATCATACATTATTTAATTCATGAGAAACATTTTAAAAGATAAATAATCAATCAATGGTAATTCTTGCAATGAATGACTGTGGGTGTAAACAATAGATTTAATTCTTGGCATGTTTTTTATTCCAGATTATGTGTACTTTGAGACGTCATCCACCTCTCCTTATCAGATTCGAAGGATAGAAGAATTAAACAAAGTGAGTTTTTGTTAAAATTGATACGGAATGAGATGAAGTTTCCGAAATGTGAGGTGCTTTCAGGAAGGACATTGCAGAGATATTTTAGCGGGAAGAAAACTACTCATTTAAAAAAAACACCATTGATACCCTCTCCATATATTGAATGGCTCGATATTGTTGCCTAACATACACTTCAATAAAAAGTTACTTGCAATGTATATTTTTCGTTAGTGATCCGGTTAAAAGCCGAAAAAAAACATGTGGTAAAGAAATTTGGCATACTAGTGATAAGTGGCGCTTTTAATCGTGTCATTGTAAAAATACTGTTGATTATGTTTTCTCTCAGAATTCGCTTCAATAGAATCGACGTATTTGATGTTATTCCATATCACCTACGCGGTCTTTCAACCATATTTTTCTGATAATCTTTTATTATAGTCCGTTATTGTAACAACAAAAATTTCCAGTGAACATTTCTCGTAGTCGAAACAGTGTGACAGCTTTAAAATAAACTATATCTGTATAGTTTCTTCAAGTTTCCTGGACGTAGTTGAGTTTTTGAAAGACTTTGCGGTTTGGTTCTTTACAATAACCATTGTATCAT
This sequence comes from Fopius arisanus, assembly GCF_000806365.1. Classification (NCBI taxonomy): domain Eukaryota; kingdom Metazoa; phylum Arthropoda; class Insecta; order Hymenoptera; family Braconidae; genus Fopius; species Fopius arisanus. Next base: position 67,164 of record NW_011887793.1, on the reverse strand, counting down.
TTTGAAACTATGGTATTTTATATGAGAAGGAAACCTATTTCTTCGCATCAGCATTTTCTCCATACTATTCACAAGCGTCTCTTAATAATTTGCTCTACGTGACGTTATCGAATTAGAACGGTAATTTATATTCTTACCGATAGAAAGATCTATACCTTAGTAATTGTTTTCAAAACGTGCATTATGAATTCAAGTTTAAAAAAGTACATTAGATACTCAAAAATGTAAAATATAACTTCGTCATTGTAAATTAAAATTAGATTGACTAATTGACACAGAACTCTTTTGTCCATTTGGAACTGAAGAAAAAATGGCTCCATAGTTTTTTCCTGATTATTGATTTTGCCTCCTATTTCTTAAAGTAAATATAATATCTTCGGCAGTTTTTCAAAAACATTTGAAAAGTATCTTTGATGTTGTGAAGTTTTGCAAAGCATTCAAGCCTATATATTAAAAAAAAATGCGAAGAGTGATAATGGTGCTGCTGGTTACAAGTTTTCATAAAATTTTGACTAAAATTATTACTCGGAGTAGGTTTTTGCTTCTCTTATGAATAAAAAAATTCGCAGCAATTCTAGTACTCTTTTGATACTTACTGAAAGCCATTTTTTCAACTTAGCAGCAGTATTTTTTTAGTGATATTATGAGCATTTCAGCATGCTCTCATATTTCAAAAGCCGAGCGGGACTAGATGTATATGTGTGCAATAAAAGGTGCGAAATTACGTCACCTCCTCAAATTCACTGATCATCTGGAAGTTAGTGTTATAGGTTTCAGGGGTATTTTGAGCCACGTAGGCATAGCTTAAAGAACTTACAGACAAACCTTTGGCCGCAAAAATGTCATCCTTTCAATTTTAACTCTAAATGCCTTATCATCCGGTATTTGGAGTATGGGACATTCTGGTCAATGGATCGTCTGTGACCCATGACATTCCACTAACCAAAATGCCTCATAGTCCGAATTCCTGGTTACTAGTATTTTATTTATGTTTCTTTGTTGCTTAGTGCACATTCGGAGATTAATAATATGTAGAAAAGTGATAAGTAAAAGCATGCAACATTTTTCAAAATCGATAATTGAACGAGAAAAAAAAAGTTATTCTAATAGAATTAACAACACACCATTATTATTTTATAATAATCTTTAAAATTAAAACTTCAATCAATATAATTTTTTGCTTTTAACATCATTACACAGAATCTACACGATATTTAAGAGGCTATGTAATATTACCATAGGAGTGAAGTTTTCACTCCAATTATTTTTGAAGGTGATCCCATTATTGCTTAAAGATCAAATTTCCATTCGCTTCATCGCCACGTTACGCAGCGATTAATAATTTGACTTTTTCAAAATATTAATTTTACCCTAAAAAATAATTGGATTGAAAATTTAATTCCTATGGGAATGTTACAGAGCCACTTAAAGGATGATTCAAAAGCTAAATGATTGTGATGCGGATTGTGGTGCCTACAGTGGCCAAGAATACTCCAAAATGATTTATCTCATCGAAATTTCAAAAGAAACATAATTCCTCTGATATTCCTTCAAAATTCATAATCATGGAAAATAATGTACGGCCATAAACAATATTTTATCGTTAATAATACGATTATATTTTTATCGTTGATTTTTGTATTAGTGTACTCGAATATAGTAAATCTAGTTTTGGGATATTTTTAGAATTATTACAATTATTAATCTTAACAGGGAGAAGAAAAAAATGTTTTGATCATTGTCATTCATTAATTTTTTTATTTTCAGACGGCGAGTGGTAATGTTGAGGCAAAAGTCATGTGCTTCTTCAGGCGGAGGGATTTACCGCCGACTTTGATAATGCTGGCTGATAAACACCAATGTAAGTCGACTAAAGCTTTGAAAATAATTCGGTTTAATTTAAAAAAATTTAAAATTCCATTGTTAAGATTGAAGGTTATCCATAGAAATGAGAAATTTAATTATTGGTGGAAATGAACAAGAATAGAAATATTTTTCGATAAACTAATGGCTCAAATGGTTTATGCGATTCAGATTTTGCTATGCTCTGTCTAGCACCATAGGTTAAAACATTCGATTGAAGGCATGCAGGTGCGGCGTCAATCCTTCAAATCTCTGTTGACTCTTATAGTTATACATACTATCTTCAATTTTAGTTTCATTTGTACTTATATGTTTATTCGATGTTCTCATATTTTTATTTCAAAATTTGATTCTTGCTATTAAATCGTTTGAAACAGGGAAAAAACTTAAAATATGATATCAGGAAATTTTCATTTAGAGGAAGATGCACAGAATAATTGAATAATTCAATTTCTAAAAATGACTCTAAAATTATTCAACGAAAAATTAGTACTCAAGTGCATTTCCCGGTTTTTTACTCATAATACAATTGACGTTATTTCAATTTTAGCCGAAATTCATTTAATCTGAAAGAAGGATTCCCGAAAACTCGAATGTTAATTTTTTATTAAAGGAAGCGAATGTTGAAGAAAAATGATTTTTCCCCGAACAGTAAAGATTTATCATCTTTTCTATTTTTCTTAACGTAATTTCGAAATTTGATGAATGAAAATCTGATTTTCTGGAATAGAGTTCGTACTAAATTATAAAATGCATAACGCATCGTCGCTGAATAAATATTTGGAAAACAACAGCAATCTGAGAAATAAAGCCTCGAAGGTACACAAGACAAGTAGAGTCCTGATAATGTGTTCTGAATTGTCCGAATATAATCGATTGGCTCAAGTAACGCTGATATGTTAACGGTTTCGCAATCCTAATGCCTGTGACTACATTCAGTGAATACTGCCATTGTATTTTTTAGTAATGATTTGTGGGTACTAGCTCTTCGCTATGGTGCCCGTAAACTTTAATTTTTCCTTTGGTTTACCTTTCTAGATACACAATTTTGGTTATTAGTGAATTAATTGCGGAAATTCATAGGCGATATTAAAAATGTAAGAGAAACCCAGGGCCTTCCCTGTTATTATTTTTTAATTGGATATTTAAATGAATTTAATTTTAGAACCCAGGTGGGAGTTGACCATTATTTTGAGCGTGGCATCCAAGCTTGTACCTACCCTGGTTATTCTTTTATTGTAACACCAACCAAATGACCCAAGCTTGGATGCCAAGCTAAAATCCAGGCAGTCCAGGCCTGGGCCAAACTTGGATCAATCTCAATCCAAACTTGAACATCAAGTCCGATCCGATTTTGGGATCCACCTCTCGAACTTATCTAGCATTGATTTGGAATAATGGAAAAAAATAAAATTGATTATTTCTTGATTATCAATACAATTCCATTTTAACTCTATTGGTCGCTCCCTGCTGAAATTATTGTTGAAAAAATCTAACTACTCAACTGAAAAATTGATCGCCTTGACCGAGATTTGAACGAATCACCCTAACCTTACTAAACCTATCTCTTGTCACTGAGGTAATCAATTGCATTACATTATGAAATGTCTATTTATCTCGGTATACATTATGCACAGTAATTACATGTTTGTTAAATCTAAGACTAGGCCGTAATAGGAGGTAATAGATTCTTTTTTATATTAGCATAATGAGTGTTGGCAGTAGAAGGTGCATTTCCAAAAGAGAAAATTACTATTTGAAATAACCCTAAATGCGATGGATGAATTTGATGGAGCAGGGGAGGGGCGGGAGTCTCGGAAATGGTCGGGGTGAAGGAGTTATTTAGATCATTTATATCCTTGGTCAATATTTATTTTGTGGATATCTTTGGGTAGGCTTTTAAACTAAGTGGGAAATTTTCAGTTAATGAAAGAATCTATTTTCGATAATTTTTAGAAATTTATTTTGTCTAATTTGAAGATGAGGTGAGTGTGAGGTAGCAGCGTTATGCCGAATCGGGCATTCGTAGTTGATTACGTGTCTGATGAGAGCTTTATCCAAAGTTAGCTCAATTTTTTCGCTTAGCGAGGTTGATTTAAGATTTGGCTGTCGAATTTCGGTGAGTTATGTGATGACTAAATATTTAATCAAATTTTTTGGTGTGACTTCTACAGCCCTAATTTTAACCATAATTTCTGAGGGTTCATTGGGAGTGAAGAAAATTATCTCAGTTTTGACTTCATTCACTTTAATCTACCATTAGTTCAGTTCTTTTAGGGTAAGGGAGGAAACGTTTTCCAATCTCGAGACCACTAGAGTTGAAAATTGCTAGGTTATCTGCAAAGCCAGCTAGGCTGACATTCTTTGGGCCATGTTCGAAAACTGAAGATATATAAATATTGAATAAAGTTGAAGATAAGATAGGGCCTGGCGGGACTCCAGCTACTATATATTTTGAGGTGACCAGAGGAAATATTTCTCTCTAATCTCTATATATTTATTTTATAAAAATGAGTAAATTAATTTAACAATAAAGGAAGAAAAGTTATAAGAAAAAAGTCTGTAGACTAGTTCCCTCGGCCACACCGAATCGAGTGCTTTTGCGCTACCTCGGAGTAGTGCCGCAGTCGATCTCTTAGCTACACTAGCAGTTTTAATATGCTTAATTAGTCCAGCGAGTTTGTTGGTGATGGAGTGGAAGGCCCTGAAACTGAACTGCTCCGTAGGGATGATTTGGAGATTATGCATTGAGGTTGGGCGTCTCACGAGAATACATTTTTTACCTAGGTTGGGGAGGAGGCTAACAGGCCTGTCTCTGATCGGTATGAAGGATTGGCCTGATTTGAGAATAGAATTACCACCGCTCGTTTCGAGGTATTAGGGAAGTAGTGGAGAAGGAAATCTGAGTTGTAAATTTTTGATAAGAATACTGTCGACAATTTTGAGAATTTCATCGTTGTCTGGTGCTGATTTCTTTCTTATTTCTTTTTCTTTTTTCGATTCTAAAAAATCTAATTTTTTTGTTTGATAGCCTCGCAATGTTTTGGTTGAAAGAAGTGTTTCCTCTATCAGAAGCTATCTGGCAAATATTAGCATAGTGAAAGCATAGAGAGTTTACCTTTTCATAGTATTTTGTTATTGAACTTAAAATTTGGTATATTTTGTTTAGGGGTGTTACTGAAATTACTTGCAATATTTCAAATTGAGTTGTCCCTTGTAGAGATATTTTTACGTTTAATATTCCATGTGTCTTGCATCCATTCTTGAATTCTTTAATTTATTAAAACACGATTTATGGGTTATATAATATAATTAATTAATGGGTTATAGGCAGTTAGAGGGCCGAAAAAAATATTTTTTCTAAATGCTTTTGTGAAAGTCTTTTTATTTCATAAAAATGAAAAAAATACAATGATAGAATAATTCCACAAATTCTTTTTATCATTAATAATAATATAATAAATAATAAATAATAATAATATTTATAATAATAATACAATTACTATTATTTTTATTTATTTCTTAAATATTTCTATTGATTCGTCATTAATTATCCAACATTTCCACCTTTCCCGAGTGGAAAATTAGCTCAGGTCTAGATCAAGTTCGGATCAAGTCAAGTGGAAGACTTGATATTGGGTCAGATACTGATCCTACAACTTGATCAAGACTTGATCAAGCATGTAACGCCTTGACTCGATCCACATTTGATCAAGTGTGACAAATTAGGGTTTGATCTAAAAAAACGGATTAGTACTTGATAACCAAAATTAAAGATATTTATCAATAATAATAAATTCAAAATGAGAAATTAATCATTTTTTCACATTATATTACCTCTATCAATGGATTGATCCAAGCCCATCGTTCAAGCATGTATTTTTTCATCTGCAGACCCGCACTGATACATCTATCCAATAGTATCATCTATTTACCACTACGAGAGCGAACACGCGCTACAGAGCGCTCTAATTATAAACATCATGATTGAAAATTTAAAAATTAAATGAATCCTCAATTCAAATCAGCCGCCTCCGGCGACTGATCCAATAAAGAATAAGCCTGATCAAGTTTTACATAAGATTCCAAAATATTATTAATTTGGTTGCATGTGACAAGAAAAATTTGTAGCAGTGAAATATTTTTTTTTTATTCTCATTTTAACCAATTATATCGCAGACGCGACATCATTGATGCCTTTTCATTATACTTGCCGCCATTCTTTTTTTTCTCGATTTGTAACAAAATTAATTATGCATCATCGTTCTCATTTGACAAAGTATCAGATCAATGAGAATGATCCATCTCGGTTTATTACCTATTCAATTTGAAATGTCAATAAGTGATTTGGTAATGCACAATTGCTAGGCTCACTGAATATTTTTTTTAAATATTTTTGTACTTAATTTCCCTGGAAGGGCACTTTTTTTTCGAAATTTCATTTAATCTAAATTTTTCAGTCCTCACCTTTCCCGCTAATTGCATTAACTTTGACTTTCGATAAATAATCTGAAATTCTTGTAATTTTCCATAAAATCCAGTGATTCTTGTACTTTTTACTTCTGAATGGAAGCCTTTTTTTTCAATGCGCGAATTTCACCGCAAACCAACAAATCCGAAAAATTTGAACACCGTCCTAGTGTGTTCGAAAGGATGTGTTAATTATTTCGAAAAGTTTTGTTAATCACGATATAAAAATAATGGAAGCTGAAGCTTAGAATCTGAAATTTCGTCACATAATGGGTATTGCTGTGAAGCCTTTCTGGGTGCAATTTCAGCTCAATCAGCCCAGTTGTTTCCAAAATACAGCAATTTCTCGAAAATCTTTGATCTTCAGTATGAAAAACACAACCTGCCTTAAAGTAGTACTCCTGGTACATCATGAGCCAAGCTAATGTACTGATGACTTTGACTAGCGCGGCAGTTCGGCTTGACAACATTGGTCAACTCATTGTTTTCATGTATGTGTTTCTGTAACGAGAGCTCATCTAACCTGAGTAGTGTTGTTGCCACATTCGTTAATATCATTCTTAATTAATTAAATTCAACTTTTTTAGTCCGTGAATCAAAATTCATCAACGCGCAAAATGTCCTTTCATATGTGTACATATAGCTGAAAAAATTTCATGAAAAACCCATTGTTGGAATTTTAAAAACTAAGAATAACCCGCGAATTCCCATAAGACACAATTTTAATCGTCGAAAAATAAAATTAATTGTTCTGGCCCATCCCGCCTTCCAAAATTCAACTTACTCTTTTTGGCATTAGTGTATCTGTATATCAATTTTTATCAAAATCTCATCGCTGTTGCGATATATGGGAGTACTACCTTAATTCAATTTTTTTTAGGTCAAAATCTTTGTAGTAATAATTTTGACGCATTCGTGTATAAAATCCCACGTGCTATTTTATATTATCTTCCATTATTCAAATTGTAGTGGCTATTCAATATCATATTTCATGTAAATATTACGTTCACTGAAAATAAAAAATTCCTTTGTCAAGAATATTTACTAACCACAAGAAAACATATTAGTCCAATCAATCTGGCTGGTAAAAACATTGGAACCCAATATTAATTCGACTGTCGATGAAAAAATCCTAATCGGTCCATAATAATGTCCTGAAAAACATATAAAAATGTATTTTCTGGATTCCAACCGGCAGACAGTTAAAAATATTGTTTTTTAGGCGCTGAACACCAAGAAAATTAACTGCATCAGTTCAGCTCAGCCCACTGAAAATCAAAAAATATCGGAATATAGCGGGCAAATTTCTCTATCAGTTTCTGCAAAAAAACAATACTCTAATGTAAATAATTATTATGAAACAAAATTTTGAAGTTTTTTAACCTCAAGAATTAGTCATGATGTTACGGTCCGCCCTTTTTTTGCTCGCGGAGCTCCATCCGAGGAGCGTGATACGCACTGGGTTTAAATGTATGCGCTGCGCTTTATACAAGAGAATTTTTTTTTCGGTGAAATGAAACTTTAGTCTATTATTGACTGACTGATTTTTTACATGCGATTTTCATAAATATGTAGTTCTTATTCTTAATTTTTTCATTAGTTCATGGCGAATATCAAAGCCCCCGAATCGAATTCGTGATTTTTTTGTCACTAATAGATTATTCATAAACAAATGATGTTGTGGGGATTGCAGCCAGAATAGTACATTACGCAACTAGTGCGGAAAGCAGGCGGTTACTCACGAGGGCGGCGTAGCGCCCCACGAGAAAGGGGGGTCCAGGGGGGTGAAGCCCCCCCCCCCCCCCACTGAAAAAAATAAAAATTACATTAATTTTAAAAAAGTAAAAAAAAGTGTAATTGAAAAATATGGAACAGTTGCATTTATTGTATTTTTGAAATTACAGTTATCCATTGATTAACATTTTTTCAACCGTAATATTATTTTTTAATATATTTTTTAATATTTTTTAATATTTTTATTTTTTGATACATTTCAAATTTATGACTCGAAGGTAAATGCAAACATTTAGAGACTCAATTTGGCTTATTAATATTAATTGTGATATAAGAACAATTGTTGAAGTTAAGGGTAACATTATCAACTAAATCTAAGCTTTGAAGCGTATTCATATTAGTGTTCTCCTTATTTCGATCATTTGCATTCTTTTGTGTTGATGGGTCTGTCACATCATTTGATGAGCGATTTTTCACTGGTTTAGCGGAACTCTTCTGATCTTGCAAAACATTGATGTTTGTCTTGGCAAGTTGTAGAACTCTTTGTGGATTGGATATTTCCATTCCTGGAGTCAACTCTCCACAATGTAGCTGATTCTCCATATTGTCAAGACGGGATGATGAAGGTTGGGGCAGTTCGTCTCCCGCCATCATATCAGCATTTGTAATTATATCGCAGTTTTTTTTTTATTATATAGAGACTATGCGCGATAAGACTGAGCGACTGTATCCGATTTCCATCCTCCAAGATCCTTCAAGCCAAGTAATGTTCCCCCAGCCTTGCAATAAATGGTTGCAGAGGATCGACGGAGAGCATGTCCGGTGTACTGAGCCGCATCAGGGAGTTGCAAATAAGTTACAATGTTCTTTGGAACTGCACCCAGTGTATTTATTCCCATGGGTAAATTAGTGCACTTCCCATCACGATAGGTCAAAAAAATACTGTCCAGTGTGCAATTTTGTGGTCGAGTGTCTAAGTATTTTTTGACAGTAGTGTACCACTTGCCGGTGACAGAAAAAATCCTTCCTTGAAAACTTTTGGTAACTTCAGCCGGAAGAGTCACATGCAAATAATTTCCCTCCTCCTGTAGCATTTGCATTTTCATATCGTGTAATTCTTGGCGTCGGCAGGCACCATTTATCCCAAATATCAATGCGACCTTCAATGAATGATTACCGATAATTTAAAAAATGAAAATGAATCAAATGAATCGTAACTTGTTAGCAATGTTAGCAATTTTAGTACACATCACTTACGCCCAACCCTCATTCAAAATTATTTCTTTACCTTGACGGCTAACCATTTATCATCCGGTGCAAAAGTGAGAAACTGGTGAACCTGTCGTTCAGTCAAATCCTTTGACTTTTTTTTTTTATGTTTCTTGCCCCTCTGCTTGAGAAACGCCAGCAATTGTGTGAAGGGATAAATGTCGAGGTTATCATATATCCTCAACGTCGATTTTAACATCGAATACGTAGCCCGCAGAGTGCTCGGAGCATATCTCTCTGATAATTCCATGGAATAGGCAAGCAACAGAGTTTCTGACACTCGGGTTACGTTTTTTTCTTTCATTCACACCTTAAAAACTTCGTGAATCTTTTTATATTTTTCTATTGAAGTTGCTGGTAGCGTCTCATTTTTGGCCTTTTGGGGTTTTGCCAAAATATGTGATGGAAGATTTTCATTATTTAACCCATTGTAACCTTTTCTCTTCTGCGGAGTTTGAGTTGATCCGGCTGTTGCTTCATTAGAATATATTTCATTCCCATTTTCTTCCGATATTACATCACCAACGAAATCCTGATCCATAAATATATCTTCTTCACTATCTAACGCTTCATCACTATCGGGAATGATGTGACTCATTTTAATTTCCTCTGAAAATCCCTTTTTAATTTTCCAGTCCTTCCCGATATTGACTAGCCGGAGGTTAAATTTCCCTGCTGTTTTTCTTGAATCAAGGATGCGCATGCGCGACATGCGTTTCCTCGGGTTTTAGTTGATTTCCAGTTAACTATAGTCAACTAAAACCCATGCGGTTATATGCACGTATCATGTAAATATCTTTTTCTACAGAATTCGCGTACTTTCGAACAGAGGAAGTCTTGGGATATTCTTACGTTGTTACAGCGATTCTACACGGAGAGAAAAATACTGGAAAAAGTACGTAGAAAGTTCCGTAAACATTCAAGTGTGAAGGGTAAACGTGGGGCGAAGTGTAAAATCGGAAAAAGTGCCGATCATTCTGAACATTTTACCACTCGGTCGGTAAAAAGTCACCTTTAGAGATCAAGATACGCGATAGCGTATCTGCCAACTTGACTTCACAGGCAGAGGTGACGTCACAGGCAGAGAGCTGTCGTGTATTATATTTCAGCTAACAACTCGCCCCTAACCCCTTAAAAAACTTCAATTGCTTTTTTCCCCTTCAAACGCATGCTATTTTGTAAAAGCATTCTTAGATACATTATATAAATCGCGGTTGATCTTTCTGATGAGATTTTTACTTTTTTCACTTATTACGTTATTACAAAAATAACTCCATAGCAACGGATAAGAATTCACTTTTTCAAGAGTTTTATTTCGAGAGCGTTACTAGTCCCTAGCGCTGTTTGGGAGGGCTGTTCTTCGGAATAAAACTAGTAAGTATAGGGGAAATTGTCTGCGCTTACGGAATTCAGCCGCACGGGTCCGTAGCGGTGGCGCATGAACTAGGATGGAGCCCGTGCTTGTAAGCCAATCAAAGAGCGTTAAGTCATTTAATATTTGTGACTTACCCTTCAACAATTGGAATCGATTGTTAATAATTTAATGATTTGAATATTATGACCAAATAAAACATTTTAGTTCAGTTAAAATTAATTATCTAAATAACCTAATATTTGTGACTTACCCTTTAACAATTGGAATCGATTGTTAATAATTTAATGATTTGAATATAACAACCAAATTACAAATTTTAGTTCAGCGAAAATTAATTACCTAAATAACCTAGTATTTGTGAATTACTCTTTAACAATTGAAATCGATTGTTGATAATTTAATGATTTGAATATAACAACCAAATTAAGAATTTTAGTTCAGTTAAAATCAATTACCTAAATAACCTAATATTTGTGAATTACTCTTTAACAATTGGAATCGATTGTTAATAATTTAATGATTTGAGTATAACAACCAAATTAAAAATTTTAGTTCAGTTAATTTGTCAATATTTAGAAATCGAACATTTTAATCATAAATTATTTAGACAGATAATTTAATGATTTGAATACAACAACCAAATTAAAAATTTTAGTTCAGTCAATTTTTCAATATTTAGAATTCGAACATTTTAATCATAAATTAATTAAACAGATAATTTAATGTTTGTAAATGACCATTTAACAATTGGAATCGAGTGTTAATATTTGAATTGAAATATTACCTCCAAATTTAAATTTTTTATGTAATATTTTTCAATAATCAACTTGAATGACTGAATAAAAACTAAAACATGAATATTTAAATTATATTTCGTTGAGGAAAATTACTATGATTAACTAACACATGTCAGAGAGGCTTAAAACAGGTACCAATACTTTTGATTGCATCATTTGTTTGGTAATTATTCACATAAAAAAACATCATAAAAAAATGCTGTGAACAAATGGCGCCAAGCCGACGCTAATTTAAACGCAGGATAGAAGCATGGGACAATAACTGCATGGATGAAATCACACAATTTTAAAAAAAATCATATAAATATTAAATTTAAAAAATCACAAAAAAATTTTGTGAAAAAATAGCGCGAAGTCGACGTGAATCTGATCGCCTCCAAGACAGAAACATGGGACAATTACTGAATAGTTGAAATGACACAGTAGGGGAACTGATTATGATATAATCTTATTTTTAAAAAACCATGGAAACATTCAAAAATGCCAAGTTTATGCTGACAGCGTCAACTAGGACAATTTTCCGCAGTTTTCGTTCCGATTGGAAAATCGATTATTGTTAATAAAGGCTTTTGTCATTCCGGCTGTAAGACAGTGTTTTACGGCTGCGTCGCTTTGCTTCGCGTCCTCGAAACGCTGACTACGGTTGTTATGACAAAAAATAGTGGGCGTCAAATGGCCAAAAAAAAATTGTCGACCAATATGATTGTTGCAAACCTCATTTTCGCTAGAAAAGTTTTTTTCGGCCTAATGACAAAATATATTGTTTCAAACCCCGTCCGTAGGAAATTTATTCGGAAAAAAGTCAACTTGGCGCGCCTAATTTTTCCCTTTCAATTCACTGAGTATCACTATGTTGCCGGGAACATAGTACAAAATTACAAGTATATTTTAGCATTTCCCTAGCAAGTCATAAATTCGTAAGTGGATTATTGATTCAATGCATCGATTGATAATTACGTAATTACTTCAGTCGTTACGGACATCTTATCATGTATAAGCACTACATCTCATTTTAAACTATTCACTGATGATCTTCGTCCCCCACTCTTTGCCGTTGTCTCATAATGTGAGTGTGCCACCATGCGTCGCTTATGAACGCGCCATCACACTGACGGGTACCCACTTTCCTCATACCGATATGCTATTTGACGTTCATTGGTGAATAGGTTAGGTACACGTCAGGTATACGGAATCCAATTGTGATATATTAAGCCGAATCAAATTTCAATAGTTTTGGCGTTTTGTCAATTAGCGTGCGAACTCTAGCTTTGTCAATCATTCACTTCCTACGAAGTATGTTCATTATCGAACAGCCCGGCGCGCCAAGTTGACTTTTTTCCGAATCAATTTCCTATGGACGGGGTTTGAAACAATATATTTTGTCATTAGGCCGAAAAAAACTTTTCTAGCGAAGATGAGGTTTGCAACAATCATATTGGTCGACAAATTTTTTTTGGCCGTTTGACGCCCACCATTTTTTGTCATAACAGCCGTAGTCAGCGTTTCGTGGACGCGAAGCAAAGCGACGCAGCCGTAAAACACTGTCTTACAGCCGGAATCACAAAAGCCTTTATTAACAATAATCGATTTTCGAATCGTAACTAAAACTGCAGAAAATTGTCCCGTTGACGCTATCAGCATAAACTTGGCATTTTTTAATATTTCCATGGTTTTTTAAAAATAAGATTATATCATAATCAGTTCGCCTACTGTGTCATTTCAACTATTCAGTAATTGTCCCATGTTTCTGTCTTGGAGGCGATCAGATTCACGTCGACTTGGCGCTATTTTTTTACAAAATTTTTTTGTGATTTAGAAAAATTACGGTCCTCAGTTCCGTAAATTTTGCCCAAACTGTTTTTTTTTTTCAATAATAATAATTGAGGGAGAGGATACTTAATTAATAGATCATTTCATTGGATCAAAATTTATTTTATTCGGGCACTTTTTTCATTGATTATTAATTTTAACAATGTTCAAAAAATAATACTATGTTTTAACAAAATGGTTTTCTTACATGGATCGAACAAGACGTGTGATGAAACAGCTATTCAATTCCAGCATGTTTGAGGCTATCAAAACTGTTTGGAATGAAAATAAATGTAAATCAACTAACAAAAAAAAACGAAAGACCGCTTAATAATTATAGTTGAGGTTATGGATGGCAAGGGAAAACACATTTCTGATTGTTCACTATTGGTTATTTATATTATCACTTCGTGGGACTTGGAATGGTTGGCTATAGGATAATGATGTACTTACTTTTAAACACTAATAACGTGATCAGGTATTCTTTGGTCCAAGCACCCTGTTCAAAAATCACCTTTACTGTTTTTTTATGCTTTCGACAATAATAATTTGCCGGGTGACGTGATCCGAACTTGGACGATGATTCGCGATCAGGTATGGCCAACAGTCGTACCACCAACGCTGTCTAGGAATTTTTCAATTCGGTCACGTAAAAATTATGGTACCTCACGTAAAATTTAAATGAAACTGGATAATTTTTACGTTACTCAAAATAATTTTCACTCGAACTGTGGTAAATTTTATAAGTTTGTAAGAAATTACGTGATAGTCACGTAAATTTTCCAGAGCAAATAATAAAATTTACTGTTCACCTCTCATTTTTTCCCAAATTCTGCAGTAAAAAACAAGGAAATGACACGCCAGCCCACGATTACGTGATTAGTCACGTAATTTTTCCTGTATTTTTCTCTCCGTGTACCAATATAAGTTCATAGACAAATGATTTTCAAGGTTTTTTCAAATGTTCTGTAGTGTCCACTGAAACTTACTTTCGCATTTCCTATAATTCCATTGCGTTTTCATATTATGCATAAATGATTCATTAAAAAATCAAATCCATCAAACCGGTTTTTTTTCTTTCAAAATTTGTTGAAGCGAAAGATTTATAAAGACGATTTTCAATGGGCAACCTGTCTATTAAATGAGAAGTGATAAACGATGGCTAACAAATTCATTTATCATTTTTCATTCAATAAATAGTGGAGTTGAAAGCAAAAATTATAGGGATTTATCAACACTAAAATATTTGGAATGTTTAGAACATTGTCTCAATGCAAAGAGATATTTTTCGTCATAAAAATTGAAGAATGAGATTTTTTTCTTTAACGCTCATAAAATTTAGCACCTGAAAAATAAGTGAAATGCAAAACAAAATTAGTCAAAAATATGAGCCCATAATATTGCAATTTTTTTTGAAAATCGTTCGTGATTTATCTCCGTTGAAATCGTGCTTGTTTCATGAGGATCAAACCTGCTCGGAAAAATTGGTATTCCAATTGTTCATTAATAATACATGAGCAACAAAAACTTACATGCATTCGACTTGGGAAAATTCGACAGTGTAATATGTAAAAGAAAATAATTAGGTCGATAAATTGTTTCCTCCTGAAATTTATGTATCCTTTCTCTACACGGAGAGAAATATTTAGTAAAAATTACGGAACTTTCAGTTCACTTACCGATTACGGAGTTGACTCGAAAAATTTAAGTGGCGGTATCGTTATTTTTCACCGATAATTCAGATAAAAATTACGGAACACCGCGGAAAAATTCCGTGACTTTCGATAAAAATTACGTGACAGTTCCGTAAAATTTCCGACAACCACATTTCGCTCCAGAATTACGGAAAATCCACGTAATGTTTATTGAATATTTCTCTCAGTGTAGGATGAGTATTTCAGTTGACAGGCATATAAATTAGCTTACTTATCTGAAAGATAGATGCTTTTTGCTTCCCAATGGAAGCATTGTAATCGTTCGACTTTCCGATTTTCTGATTTTGCGTGCAAATGGCGTAGAACGGTCTGAAACGTAAAAATACGAAGTTTGAAGGCCATGTGTGTATGTGCAGATGGCCAACAGAGGGTCAATTTTTACAAAAGCAGAAGAATAAAGGGGTAAATTAATTTCCAAAAATCTGAAATTTCGTTATTTCATAGGTCCTAATATGGACGCGATCTGTGCTAGGTTTGGGCCCCATAATGAGGATAAATTAGTTTTCTCTCATTTCACCCCCACTTGCGGATGAATGTGTTTTTTATTCAGTATTTTTTTTACTCGTCACTATCTTTTTTTCTTTTTCAACTATGCAAGTCTCTGTCCTTTTTAATTCGAGTCCATCTCCGTTCATAGTTTCACAGTTCATCTCAAAGGAATTTAATTTCGTCATGCGAAGAGGTTATGTTCTTCAAGTAGCAATTGAATTACTGTAAATATTGGATAATAAAATAACTTTTGCAAAGTACGTTTTATTTTCAGTTATATTTTCTTACAGATTTATAGTTGTGACGACGGAATTACCTTATTGTCAAAAGTAAATTGATTTACGAGAATTTTACTTACTTCAAACAATTATTCTTATATTAGTACAGAGAATTAATGAAGACTGCATAAAAACATTTCGTGTAATATTAACAACAGTATTTACATTACAATTATTAACGGTATTATAAAGAAAATTAGATTTCATTGCCAATTAAAAAAAAAATGAATTAATTTGCAATGATGTCGGAATAACATTGCATCGTGGTTTCTCTCAATCTCATCCTTAAATGATAATAATAATCGAAAGAAACAACAGTTGCATGATGACTTCATTGATAATCGGTAATCGCACATTTTCAAACCATGCAATATCCCTAGCCTCTCCTTTAATATATTAAGACATAAAGGATCTGTCGGTATAATCCCCGATTTAAATTCATACGTTACATGGTGGTCCCAATTAGCATCTTAATACTAGAAGGTGGGCTTTCTGTGGAGGAAATATTCGTTGTTCTTAAAATAAAGTTTCTTTATATGTCTAGGAATGTTTCGTTGCGATCCTTAGTTTTATCATTTTCCGAAATGAATCATAAAACAACATTTTTTTTGAAGTTTTTTTTTCGCATTTAAAATTTTCTCTTCAAATACAATATTTCGCACTTTGCCTGCGAAGCCCTGCCTATACACATCATTATCCGTTTATAACAAATTTTTTATATGCAATTATTCGCTTTTCCATCTCTTTATGAAATTCCTTAGTTTCATCTCAATCTCGTCACATACTGCTTGTTTTGAGAGTAAAAAAAGAAAGGGAATAGCTTTCTGATTTTTCTTCCATACAGTGTAATGGCAAAGATAATGAGAACCGGGAACTTGGAAAAGGGTGTGTAATAACTAAGGTTGTGTAGGTGAGACCAATGGGAGGGTAAAAGGGTGATGGCTGTAGATGAGGTTATGTGGGTGGGTTGTATCGATCTGATGTAGGGGCAGGGAGTGTACTCCGCCTTGCTGTCTCTCTAGGTTTCCACTACCCACCTCACGTCCACTCCTAGCTTTCCAACCTTTTCACTCGTTTCACCTTATCCACTCATCTAGTTTCTCATCTCATGTTGTCTGATAATAGAGGAATGACTGGAGCAAAGTCTCAATTTATGTATGTATTTGGGTCCTACATATACGTCAGAGCATAAATGCTGTGAACCAGTATATATGATGTATATATTCTTTGATGCATGACCATTTTTGTTCACTATTTTTCATTTTTTTTCTTTTTGAGTTATTCTTCCCGACTTTTGTAATGTGGCTAACCAAATGACAATAAATATATTATCTGATAAAATATAATATCAAGTTATAGGAGACAGCTGTTGCAACATATTTTACATAACTCTTGCTCCTTTTAGTTTGATTTTACTGTTCGCATTCCATTCGTTTATCCCCAGTTAGGAAAAAATAATGCTGACATTGGAAACCGCCTTGATACAGACTAAGTTTGTTCGGACTGCACAAATATAGACTGATTCCAGGCTTAGGCTGGCCTGAGACTGTTGTTAATCTTGCGTTGATCAGACTCACGAGACTCGCTCCGATTCAAATGGCTGCTAAGCCTTGATCAGATAAAATAAATCGGTGGAAATCATTTGATATTTTGCATAATAATAATAATAATAATATAATATGTAATATTAATATTTTATATGTAATAATAATATTATATTATTGTATAATTATTATTATTATAACGAATTCTGATTGCGACGTAATTTTTGGAGAGTAACGGTGTTCTCTTCCCGTTATGCTGACCCTCTATCACCAACAATCCTACAATAAATTTCAAAAATTAAATTATTAAATTCTTAGGCGTCAGGTCATTAGACGGAATGACCACCGTCGAAATTCTTTTCCACTCCCAGCTTCTACTGTCCAGTAGCTCTATACGTAGACATTCATATGTTCGAAAAGCTGAGGGGGGATGCGACTGGGATCTTCAGATAAATAAATAAATTTCGTTAAATTATGGGGCAGAACAATTTTTAATGAAATTCAAAAGACTCCATACAATATAAAGATAACAATCACTTAAATCTCCTTAGACAACGATCATACGTTACTAACGAATATTACAGCTCAAAGTTACACTGTTGCGTTACTGTTGTCTACTTTTAAGCACAATATCAGTTCTCTGGAGTCTCCAATTTTACGAAAAAAAAAATGAATAAATAAATAACTAAATTAGAATAACGTTAAAATAAAATAAAATGTAATAAAGAACTGAGTCACGAGACTCAATTGTTTCAAGTCAAGGTAAGTCAAAATGAGTCAGAAAGTTTCATCGCAATAGTCAAAATAAAATTTAATGACTTGAAACTACACTAAGGCGAACGGGTGGCGGAAAAAATATCCCCGGAAAAAATATCCCCCCAATCATACATTTCATTTCTGTCACCCTTTTTTTTATGTACATATTTTTCCAAAGG
>NW_011887793.1:0-48846 GCF_000806365.1 Fopius arisanus | reverse complement strand
GGGGCGGAGCCCCCGTGGGGTCCAGGGGCGAAGCCCCGGTGGGGCCCAGGGGCGAAGCCCCGATGGGGCCCAGGGGCGAAGCCCTGGTGGGGTCCAGGGGCGAAGCCCCGGTGGGGCTTGGGGGGGGGGGCGAAGCCCCCTCCCACTCCCCACATAACACATTAAATCAAAATTTGAGAAAAGAAAAGATGATTTTAATTTCATGGGGAATCGAACCCTTAACCCTTTTATATGTCATAATAAATAAAGAAATTTTTTTCTAAAATGCATTTTGTAAATTATTAAAATTAGGATTTTTAAATATTTATTATTAAGAATTAAATATTAGAATTTTTCTTGGCGATCATTTCTCCGGAGATATTTTTTCCGGGATATTTTTTCCGGGGATATTTTTTCCGGGGATATTTTTTCCGGGGATCTTTTTTCCGTGATTTTTTTTCCGGGATATTTTTTTCGGGGATGTTTTTTCAGGGATTCAAGGCGAACATCGATAAGTCTACGTACCCTTGCATCCATAACAATGAGAACAAAACAGATAGAAATTCAAGACAAATAATTTCGAGGTCACGAGGTCTTCAAGTGGTAGAATTAGCATAAAATTCGATGGCAAAAAAATTATGTTAATTAACGACACTTACGAAATTCTAAAAGTCGCGAAACTAACAATTTGAAATCAAATAAATTAAAAAAATAGTAATTTTGTCCAATAATTGAGTGAGTAAGTATGTTAGAATCGATGTAAAATTACAACAAAACAAAAAAAAAGGACCTGAGAGAGAGAAAGCCAAAATTTCACTACTAGTCCTGTCGGGCTCAGATGTCCAAGACATCAATTATACAAATAGAAAACCTCAGCCCACTATCACGAACGCTCATCGGAAAACTCCAATAATCCTACAAAATATTTCAAAGTTCGGAATTGCGTCAAAATGGCGTATCCAAAGCATCTTATGTGCAAAAAAGTCGACACAGTTTGTCCATCAAACGGGAAGTAATTTTAGCGAAACATGCGGACCATGCAACAGGCAGAGAACTCAATGAGAAAATATGATTGGTGATGATGACATCATTATTCACCAATCCAAATCACTCAGGCCTGCGGCAGGTACAATTAATTCTGTAACACATGCGCTCTCAATTTAGCAATGCTCTAATTACATTTTTCCTGTCCGAAATAGAAGAGAAAAAATTCCCAGCGCTACCTAAACCACACCAAATGACTTCCTACATTAAATATTGCTCTTTAGGAATAATAAATCTCCCGTTACCCGTGATTATTAATTTGCTTGCTGAAATCAAATCAGCCACCTATCGCTAACTGCGTCACATTCGTCATAATGATGACTGGATTTTGGCTCCATCCACGGTCATGTTCAAAATCAGTCTTTGAAGATGACATCTGAAGTCCAATGACATCTCTCGGCTTCCTAGAAATCCTTGAAGCTGTCCTCAAAAGGAGTGCCGTGGCTAACAATTTCGGTTTAAAATAAAAACTAATAAAATTAATCTAATTTCTATCTTCTCTCAGGACTCTAGCCATCGAAGGTGACTTCCCGTAGGTGGCAGTCAACAATATAACGCAAAACGGTCGAGGAATAGTAACTTGGTGAAATACCACATTACATGATTGATAAATTATCGATTAACTAGGTCGGTTTTTAAGCGATGATTGCGTTAGGGTTGCGTAGGTAAGGCACAATTAATAATAATCAACTAGGAGGGCTTATTCAACCCTGTTAATTCAGTTAATCAAGGCTCATTTTAGGCTATATTATTAATCCTTTTCATTTCAAGGTTTTGTAGGCTTGAAAAGATGTCATCATTTCACATGGCTGATAAAACCTTGTATTTTCAGCGCTAGTCCAGCCTTGCCAGCCCTGGATCAACGCTTGAAAAGTTTTTTTTCTTTTGTAATTACCTACCTGGGATCATCATAAATTAATAATATCAACAAACAGGAGTAGACGCCTTGGTGTGGAACTCCTTTTGGCTTATTTTTTTTTGCTTCATTTCGTTGCTACTAACTCCATTGGTAGTCGGCTTCCAAATGGATCCATCGATAGTCAACTTAATTTTTGCACAAGCTAGAGTCATTATAACAAATTTTACGAAAAAATTGAGAAATAAGTATATCTCAAAAACTTTATATGAACCGGTATATATACTTTGATTCATTCAATTAGAAATTATCGAAACGAACATTTTGGAAGAGAAGAAAAATTAAATCGGTTGACTCACTTCTAAGGTATTAGCGAAAACGGGAAGGTGTTAGCAAGAACGGATAGTGAAAAAAAAGAAACTATCCAATCAATTGGACCGCAATTTTGCACAGACTTAGTCCTACCCGGAAGTACTTACTCGAAATTTAGCGAATTTTGGCAAATGAAAAATTAATTATGCATTCTAATTATGCTCATTCGTTTGGGGATGTTTTGGAAATTGTTTTTATCAATTGGGAAAAATTGCTTTATTTATTATAAATTCGTTAAGTTATGAGGTATACTTAGCAAACGAATAATTCAAAAAATTGAACAAAACACTCAATTGGTTAGAAATGATTTCGGGAATCGATTACTGAAAAAAATCGTTTGGGAAAGAAAGAAATGCTCTAAATTAATTAATTTTAATAATTAAAAAATGGTGAGGCGGAAGGCATTGTTCCGTGAATGGCCACCGAAATGACCAGCCGTTGCCGTCGTCGTTTCTGACGTATACTGAGCACACAAATAATTTAAACTTTTTTATCAAATAATCAATTTGTTTGAACTCATGGAGAATTGATTCCTCAAGATTGAATCATTGAGGGGAAACAGAAACTCGCAGAATTAATGAAAAATAAATGTTGAAGTTTATGACGACAAAAATGATTGTGTTCGGCATTAGTATGAAAAAGAATGAGTGAAGGTTCACTCATTAATTCTCTTCACTGAGAAAAAAATTTTCTTTAAGCAATAATATTTATTGACCACATGAAAATTTATATGGCATTATTAAGTCTTATGAGAGTATTTGCACAGTGATTGCTAGATTTACTGGCGGTTAATAGATATTATATGTAAATATTATTGGAAAAAGAAAATTTTTTTATGAGTGTTCAATTCGAATACGTATTATTCATATGGAATTTCCTTTTTTCACCAGATAATGAGATGATGTTAGTGTAAATTTGTAATTGAGTCAATGGAAAACAAGGATTTTTATATTGTGACTGATGAGAAAAAAATTAACGATATAAGATAATCGATAAATTCATAATTATTCTACTTCAATTATCCTGTTTTATGACTCATTTCATTTTTTTGTCAATATCTCTGTACTGATTACATTTATCTTAATTTGCTCCAAATATGGCAGACCCAGTTAAGAGTTGAACTCTTATGGATTTTCAGCAGTTAAGGGCAAGCTAAGAGTTGGATAAGAGTTCGAATTACAATGAATAAACGGGTCTCCCTTTGAACTCTTAATATCCCTCAAGGTCAAAATATCAATATGAGGGTGGAAAATTAACTCTTCGAATTGTGGATGATTTTGCGAAATACTATTTTTTTAAGGGGCAAAACAGGGATGCTGAACTCTGAACTATTTTCAGAGGTGAGAGTTGACATTAGACGTGTTTAGAGTGACACTCTGATCTCTGAACGTTTTTCAGAGTTGAGAGTACCCCCCCAACCAGAAGACGACTCTTACCTGGAGAAATAGTTTAGAATCCAGAGTACCTCTCAAATGCCCCTCAAATTGATCTCCCCCAAATTCAACTCTGAACTCTGTATATAGTCAAGAGGTCAGGGTGCCTGTTTTATCCCTAAAAAAAGTAGTATTTCCGAAAATCCTTCATCCTTGGGAAAGTCAGGTTTTTACCCTCATCTTGATCTTTTAACCCTAAAAGTTGTTAAGAGTGCAGAGGAAGACCTGTTTACTCAGGGTAACTCGAACTCTTCCCCAGTTCTTAACTTACTCTGTACTGCTGGAAGTCCGTAACTCTGAACTCTTACCGCACTCTGAACTGGATCCGTCAGTATACTGAGTATCCGATGCTCGAAGTCATCTATGCTTGCTGATTGATTTGAAATTCCAAGATGTGATTGATCAAGACCACCAGAAAAATATCCATCCTTTACTAACCCTCACGAGACTGCCTAGAGAGGACATGTCTTTTCTGGTGTTGGACCATCTGCATGAGTACTTGGCATTCATGAATGAGTAAATTAGAAGAAATTGATTTTCCTTAAGATGTATTACATGATCTTCATTTCGATAACGGTACATTTAAAAGGTTATTATTGCTTTTTGCTTGCCTCCAAGTCAGTTTAGAACTCCCTCCATCTTAAGTGGATCGGACCTTTAACATTATGTAGACCAGGGCTGGGCAACCTCCGCTCTGAGAGTTACAAAGGGTAGACGAGAGCCTATTCTATCGGGTGGTGGGCCTTTACAACTGAAAATTTTCCTTTTTCATTCCCATCACATTTGTATTTATTTTAAGAGCGGACGTTACTAATGAAATATCAAAAAAAGCCTGTTAAATTTTAGTGACGACCAACAAAATTGACAATGTCATGTTCCAGTGGCCATGCAATCATTTATTCAAGAAATAAACGTGATCAAAGCCCAAACGGACTATTTATTGAACGTTATCTTTTATTCAAATTTCATCTGTTTAGCCTAAAATGCATCAAAATTCGGTATAAAATAATGAAAAAATGGAGGAAAAATTATTGGGGGCACTAAGGATATCAATTAAAGGGGTCTGCCAAGTTTGCTAAAAAATAATAAAAGAACAACGTAGCATTACCTATAACTTTTATTCAATTTAGTGGATGGTCTGGGACGTATTTTTAAAATTATTTTTTAGTAAACTTGGTAGATTCCTTTCAATTCATATTGCTCTTTAGCGCCCTTCAATTAATTTTCCTGGCAGAATAGGCCTACCACCTTCCCGTGGTTTCCATTAATCAGTATTGAGAAATGCTGGCCAAGAGTGGGCAAAAATATATTGGAAAAAACAACACTAACTTCGCAGAATTTAATTACTTCACATGGATGACAAAATCAATCATTTTCTTCTTCCAAATTCAAAGCAGGTTTCAACAGAACATGTCTAACAATTTCAACGAATCCATGCATCATCCTATTTAGAAAATATTTTTGTCGAGGCTTGGATTTAACAATTTTTTTTCTATTAATCGCGACTGTCATTTTTTTTCACTTTATCATTTGGCAAATGCTTCATGAAACTTTCCCCGATACTGTAACTCTAATTATGATCGTACTAGAATCTAGTACTAGAATCTAGTACGATCATAATTAGAGTTACAGTATCGGGGAAAGTTTCATACTGTAACCCGATACTGTAACTCTAATTATGATCGTACTAGAGGCTTTTCTTGATATTTCATTAGTAGCGTCAGCTCTTAAAATACATAAAAATGTGATGGGAATGAAAAAGGAAAATTTTCCATCTTCAGTTGTAAAGGCCCACCACCATCCATGCATCATCCTATTTAGAAAATATTTTTGTCGAGGCTTGGATTTAACAATTTTTTTTCTATTAATCGCGACTGTCATTTTTTTCACTTTATCATTTGGCAAATGCTTCATGAAACTTTCCCCGATACTGTAACTCTAATTATGATCGTACTAGAGGCTTTTTTTGATATTTCATTATTAGCGTCAGCTCTTAAAATAAATAAAAATGTGATGGGAATGAAAAAGGAAAATTTTCCATTTTCAGTTGTAAAGGCTCACCACCCGATAGAATAGGATTATAACTGGATAGACCAGCTGCAGCTGGTCTAAAAAAAGCCTAAAACATGGAGTAAATTTTCAGCGAGGAAAAGGAAATTTTGACCCATTTATGGTTTTTTTGAAAATGAGGTATTTTCATTACCGATAAAAAACCAATTTTCATTTTCGTAGAACTTTACTCGAAGGTGATTAATATCATAATTTCATTGTAAGTTGCTAATAACGTACTGAAAACTATTGAATATTAAGCCGCAAAAAAGTTGAGTCTATGTGAAATTACTCGCATTATTTCAACTCTTTCATACTAAAAGGTGAAGTTTTTGAAAGAACCGTTTCTACATAACGGAATGAGTTTAAAAAGAAAGATTTCAGGACATTTTTTCGTAAATGGCTTGAACTAGTTGTTGTTGTTGAGAAATACTATTAATGTTGATAAGCGATCGATATTGATGGGAATCGATTAAAAATTATGCATTCAACATTTCCAAGGATTGGAAGACACTGATAATATTTTTCTTAGGGAAATGTTCCGGCATTTTAATTTGGCGTTGAGAGTGAAAAATAAAGAAGGGAAATTCGGAAATTTATTATGATCAACAACATAATAATAATTATTAATAGTTTTCTGAACAGTATTTCCTCTTCAAGCAACATATGGAAGTTACGAATATTTTTTTTGTGCAATGCATTAGTGCACAAACGTATTAGCTAATCAAAAAAATCAGAACAAAAATTTGGGTAATTAAAAGGAAGTTTCCATGGGAAAAATCGAAAATTCTCATATTTTACTTTTCCCACCACCAAGTTTATGCCGAATATCCCCTCTACTCTTGCCTACGCGCAGGGCATCACGGACCCGAAGGAGGGTGCGGCCATAAATTTTATGACTTGAGACAATTTAGCCTAATTGAGGTCGGGAGCTGAAGTAGCTCCGAGAGCTGAGGTTGCCCACCTCTGAGTGAATCCCGGAAAAAATATCCCAGGGAAAAAATATCCCACACATTCGAAACGTGTTAAAACTGGCTCAATTTAATTATTTTTTAATTTAATTATTTTTTTCGTTGTCTATTTTTTTAGGGGCTCTAATTTTCCTATGGTCTATCAAATTGGGTGGGTTTTAACACGTTTTGCGTGTGTGGGCTATTTTTTCCGGGGATATTTTTTCCGCCTACCCTCTGAGTTATATAGAGATCAGTAATATCGCCTGATACAATGGGCTCTCGTCTGCCCTTTGATACGCACTACTAGAGGTTGGGAGCACGGCTTGCTTTCAGAGCAGAGGTTGCCCATGCCTGATGTGGAGTGTTCCGAAATGACGACCACAGCAGCTGAACGTTTCAGTGGTCATTCACGGAACTATACTACGCCTGCCACCTTGCCAGTTTTTAATTATCCAAATTAATGCATTTTGGGATTTTTGTTTTTCCCCGAATGATTTTTTGTCACGGTCTAGTAATGACTAACCAGGCATATTGTGACTGGATCAACTAACTTTCAGGCAATCGACACTGGGCTAAGTGTTCGCTGAAAAATACTGCACCATTTTTGGTTTGCCATTGCCTGACATAACATTGGGCCAGTGATGTTCTCCTAAGTCTTCAAAAATCAACTCTTGGCCAAGCGCTGGCCTATGTGTTACTCATCGGCCTATAGGCTTACTCAGTCCTGAGTGGAAATTGCCTCAGTAGGTCACCCCGAAGCTGGATCAGTATTTTTGATCAGGCATTTTTGATCAGACATTGCCTCATGAGAAACAGATCAAGTTTTGAGCAAGTTACTCTCATCCGAATTACGTAGGATAGATTATGATCAGGGCTTCACCTGATCAGCTTGATATTAGTCTGATCACCCCATTCTTGATGAGAAACTCATCATGTTTTGATCCAGTTCATCGAAACAGAAATAGTCCATGTAGAACTAGATCAGGTTCTCATTCAATCAGTCTGAGCTGAGTTTGGTCAGATGATTCCTGATGAGAATCTGATTAAGTTTGGATCCAGTCGTCCGGGTTCCGACAAGTGCAGTACAATGATACCATTATGTACAAAGTATATAATACACTTTATTCAAGTGTTTTGTGCTAATATGTGTAGACGTATTAAACTTGCAAGTATATTATTTTGACGAGGAAAGTGGTGCTCTAACTGCGATTTGTTCATTAGTATTGTATTATTTTTTAAATCATTTTTCATCAGCGGAAGTGAGTTCTAACCAAAAAAAATCTCTTAAAGTATACGCACAGCCGGGAATAATTACAAAGTTAGCGAAAACCCCGACAGAGATTATATAGGCGAAATGGAGTTGACTTCATCGTAAGATCAGGGTAGCCTAGTGAACCGGACATGGAATTGGTAATAGGAACCTCAGAGGTTCGAGCCTCAACATCGGTAAAATAATAAGTGTTTTTCATCACTAATAATGGAATAATGCTCTAAATTCACGGCAGAGCAGTGGTACTCAAGTACGTCTCTCATTTCCCGCCGT
The DNA here is from genome assembly GCF_000806365.1 of Fopius arisanus. NCBI lineage: Eukaryota > Metazoa > Arthropoda > Insecta > Hymenoptera > Braconidae > Fopius > Fopius arisanus. The sequence goes on along the minus strand of NW_011887793.1, from coordinate 40,617 downwards.
CTCTCACGCGCTGTTGTCATATATCAGTCGGCTTCTACTACCCACACTTACGTGGGTAATGATAAAAAATGCCCCGAGTAAATTTGTTTTCCTATTTTTCTCTCTCTCTCTCTCTCTCTCTCTCTCTCTCTCTCTCTCTCTCTCTCTCTCTCTCTCTCAGTTCTCTTCTCGATCCCCTTCGATTTTTCGATTTCAAATTTTTCAATTTAGCTATTGGGTAATTTAGATTAGCGTTCCGAATTATGCGGCTCGGTACTTTCGGTTAAGAATTACCTGCCCCCCATTGTTTGAATTTTATCCGGTTTTATATTGGACTTTAGGGAAGTAGAACGAAAGTAACAAACATTTTCAACCTCCATAGAACAATATCACTTTACTGCACGTATATATTATCCTCACATATTCTATCATATATGTGAGCTGTGTCCGCGAAAAATGCCGTGTGTTATATATAATTATTCGGATATATATTTCTTCGCGACGGAACAATAGAAAAGGACAGTAGACCAGACATTCATCGGTCAAGTAACGTAATGACAAAATTTTGAAAGTATTTCTTCATAATTCTCAGTGACTGAGTTCCTATTACTTGATTTCCGACTTTGCAGTTGAACAATGTTTAACTGTAAAATTGAGATTTGAACCTATAATCCTTGCCGAGAAATCTATAATCCGACAAGCATGTTCATTCAGCCGGCTACTGTTGATTTTATTCATTGCTAATCAAATCAATCTAAAAATGAAGCATTGAATGGATGCCCCATATAAGAAACTATTAGAATTGAATGAAAAATTTAAATCAATACCAAACGAAGATAATCTTAAATCAACAAAATAAGCAAAGCGGGTATGTTTTTCCAAAAAAATTTGCAGTGGCAAGCGTGGAGCAGCAGAGGTCAGAATCTCCTGCAAGCACGCAGAGTCAGAAAATCGAGAATCAAGATTCGACTAAGGATATGACTAGTAAAGATGGGATTGGTCCGAAAATGATGAGCAAAGGGGCTGGGAAAGGTGGATGGCTCAAAGCCCCACTGTCGGAGGCCCACGAGCCCCATGGTGAGTGACCAAAAAATGATAAAAAAAAAGGTCCAGTCTTTTGTCGATAAACGTCCAATTTTCGCTTCCCTTGAGGTGATGGTAGTGTGAATCCAATTTCCATACATATATTTTCCATCATTGCCATTTTATAATGTTATACATTCCTTGCCAAAAGCTGTTTCTTTTATCATGCGTAAAAAATCAATTTTGTCCAAGTATTCACAGATCTCCTTTTTCCGGAAAATGCTTTGCTGATGAAGTTTGTTTTTGCATAAATGTTTAAAAATCTCGGAAACGTTGAAAGAAACATTAAGATTACATTAGTATAGAAGTTTTCTCAACTTTCTCCTGGCTTTCATGACAGAGTAATAAGTAAATAATCCTCATCCTCATAGCCAAAGTTTGGGATAAATCAAGGCTTACATAATACTTTGTTTATTCTTATGACTCAATCCTCATTAATGAAGCGGCTAAATTCGATCCAGTTCAAGCAATTATGTTAATAATAGAAGTGGTTTGTAGAATGGGTTTTGTAAAATCAACATATATTTCGTGTATTTTTGATTATTCAGCCAAATAGTTTTCCTCATACTTGTGCTCGCCGTCAGCGATTTCCCAATCAACAGATACTGAACGGCTTCCAATCTTTTAGTATTGATCTCTAATACGACGTCAATGATGATATAAGGCTTCTGAATCAGCAGTTGTATTAATAAATTCTTTGTAATCTTGATGAATGCTAATAGTTTGAGTGTAATTCATTGTAAGGCCAAAGAGACATAAACTTTGCCGTTGTTGGGTGCCTGATACTGCGAGTTTCGTGTCAGGCGTTCAATGAATGGCTGAACACTTTGTTTTCCCTAAAATGTGCTGATGTATAGATGCTTGATTCTAGTCGAGATTAAACTAACCAATTTCAGCTAGAACGCGGCGTTTATACTACAGCATGTAGTATTTAAAGCAAGTTTCAACTTAAATTTGACTGCATCCAATGGAGATTCTTTAGTAATCTGAGGCGTTTGTATTGAAATCATTCATTCGATTTCTTTCAATGAAAATAAAAAAATTCAGGTGATTAAGGAGATTTGACTACGTAAAAATCCCTGAATTTCTTAATTTGTCACAGGAAATGCATTTTAGGTTATTCACAATTTTACTATTGGTCAAAATTGATTGCTAGAACGCAATAATCCTGGGTATGCCCTTTTATTATTTTTCTTATTGTTATCATAATGGTTGCTATTGTTATTGCTATGATTATTGTTATTGGGACGATACCGGCAGGAATTCTGGCTTTTGAAGTCAGGAGGTATCAACATTGCTAAAAATCTGTAAATTCCCTCCAGGCAATTCGTTTGATTATACCTTTGATCATGACTATTCGTAGATTCTGACTCTTAAGAACCCCATCGAACGTTAACTTTATCGACATATGAACTAAATTATCGGATCAAATCATCCATCATAATCAAACATTCTATCCAGCATCATAAATGTGGCTATCATCTGTACAAAACGAGTTGCGATTCGTTCCTATCGATTGATAGCTTCACTTAATGATATAACCCGGTTATTTTGATCGTAATTCAATTTCGGTGAATTTACACTGGATAGAATTGATATGTGGTGACAATTTTGAGTAGCTACGATCAAAGATATTAGTGGAATTTTCAATTTGACGTAATACATTTCATCCTCGGTATACTGAACATCTGATTTAGCACAATTAATCATCAAGCCGTCGATCGGAAACTTGTTCTTAATCATTATTCTTGTATCGCGTGAACAATTTGCATCTATTTCCACCACACAGAAAGCACCAACTCTATAATACGAGATCAAAATGTAAATTTCAATTTTTATATCATAAATTACAATGTTAATCACATAAATTACGGTTCAGATATTATAAGTTACAAGTAGCCACCTAGTAAATTACCAATTTTATCTTGTAAATTACGAGTTTAGGACATAGAATACAAGATCCGACCCCGTAATTCATCCTTCCCTTCCTGTCATTTACAATCTCAATATGCTGAAAGCCCAGATTGAGATTATAAATGCATCGATGGATATGAAAATAGTATATTGTCCATCAAGGGAGGAAAACTGAGCATCCTAACCCGCGTGGGTATCACTGACCTGCGGTGAAGCGGAAAGTGGTAAACACACGGGTTCGAAGGTTCTGTTTCCGTTCCTCGATGCACATTGTTCTTTCCGTCATCACTATATGGAAAGGTTCGATTTTTCTTTTGGAATGACGTCATCTTGAGAATCCTCAAAAACAACAGAAATCTGAAGGATAGAATAGTTTTATATAGATAGAATATCTTTCGTCCCGTTATTTGGTGGGTAAAGTCGAACTTCCGTGTAGGTATGACGGAAAAACTTTTTTATGCGATATCAAATCGTTATGTTTCAGAAGATTCCGAGTCATCTGAACATAAATTTCAAAGACATTGTTTCACACTTTTCGCAGGAAATGTTGGAAGTTCAAAAAATCCACATTTGTCTGATGATGCGCCATCTTCCAGAGTGCCGCAATGTTTCCCAAATTTTTATTTTGTTTTTAAATGTTCAATATTTGAACGTTCCGTTGAATATTCCGCATTTGGCCGCCTCCCGACTCTGTAGCCAAAATTTGTAACCTTCCTTGGTTTCTCCGATGTTTCCCAAATCTTCAATAATTGTTAGTTTATTAACAATTTTTAAATATTCCAAATTCCCTTGGACAAATTTTGAAAAAATGTCTTTGAAAGCCATGTTCAGATAACTCAGAATCTTCAAAAACGTCAAGATTTTATACCGCATAGAACAATGGTGTATATGCATCGTTGGATTTACGATCGCAATCTGGGATTTTACCAGATTGATATCGTCAATAACGGGAAGGGAAGTGTAAATTAGGGGGTCGAACCTCGTTTTTGCAACCTTATACTTGTAATTTACAAGATCCAAAACCATAATTTAGATTAAGATGGGATATGATATGGTAATGTACACCATAAAAATCGTAATTTGCGTTTCAAATTTCCTATTTTAAGGTTAGTGTTTTCTTTGTGAATCTTGTAATGACCGTATGTACATTTTTCCTGTGGGTAGAAGAGGATTAGGAAGTAAATGGAGTCCACGATTATAGATTAGCCGAGGAGAGAAAAGAACTGACTCTGAAGTTGAACTGAATTTTGGCCGTAAACAATTCCTTTGATTGCTGAGGAAGGGTGACAAAAATTGACAAAACTAATTGTTCAGGGTACAAAAGAACAAATGATTAACCAATAGGTCACGTATAATTATTAATAATGATGTGTAAAAATTGGAGTTGGCTGTTACAAGTGAATATCTATTTTCCTAAAGGTGACAAAGAAGTTGGAAAAATTGGGAATACCTCCCAGACACCTCTCTGGAGTTTTTTCGACTCTCAAAAATCAAAAAAACATGATCAATAAATGATTAATAATCAATAAATTCGCTTCATTATTAAAAAAATTACTAATAATGATTCAAAAATGAACAGTTAATAATAATCTATTAGTTACGATTTCACGATTTATGGAAGCTGACCAAATTCGATGGCGGTCTGTAGGAAGCATGCTCAATTCCGTTACTGTTGTCACGTTGAGGAGAGTAATTATTCATTTTTTTCATAATCAAGAGAATTAATTAATGATAATTGAGTGATTGTCATTTTTGAATTTTTGAAGGTTGACAAAATTCGAAGCAGGTCTTTGGAAGGTGTTGCACACCACAATATATATCCGTCATTATACATCAATAATTGTAAATAAACTATTGGTTGATTTCTATTCCTTTCTTACCCTCAGCAATCTTATTTTTGTTAAGCTTTCTCACCCTTTATCAACCTTCGACACAATTCTTTTTCATCAAAATTGCCATTCAGCATGAGAACCACTGTCTTTCTGTCCTCAGCTAACGTATAAACGACTATCTTTCACTCTATATTGTCAATTTTTTCTACAGCACAGCGAAATTTCTTGGATTATTCATTTCTTGACATAATTGCATTATTATGAGTATACCTTAATTACATAGATATTACAGCTTTGACCATCTCAATGAAAATAGTAGAAAATGGTTTTCTGTGTATCCTACGTTCGTACGTTGTCCGTTCTTGCTAGTTGATTTTCTAATAATATTTAGTTGAATACGTTTTTCATTCATGCATTACAGCTGCATGATTAATAAACATTAGAAATTGGAGGCGCGACTGAAGGCTAAAAAACATAATTACATAATTTCATTTATAAAATTTTTATTTCTATCTGATTTAGAAAGTATATTCAATTATTTTTAATTATACAATTCATTAATTTTAAATAATTTTGTTCCGGAGCATGTGATGGTGCATGTAAAATAATACATTGTGAATGAATTATTAACTATTTTTATAACTGTGTTGAATAGGGATGGAGGAAGGCGTTGCAGGTGCAGGTGGCGTTGCCGAATTAAGTACAAAGCAACGACATCAGATGAAACATCGAGAGCTTTTTCTCTCTCGTCAAGTCGAAACTATGCCCGCCACCCACATCAGGGGGAAATGCTGTGTTACCCTCCTCAATGAAACAGAGTCACTTCTCAGTTATTTGAACAAAGATGATTCATTCTTTTACTGCCTCGTCTTTGATCCGGCACAGCGGACACTCCTTGCTGATAAAGGTAATTTACCTATTCATTGTAACCTCGCGCCTCATGTGTCAATCGCTAGTTAAGAACAGCATTATGCAATACAAGGCGCGTGAAATATTTTTCAAAACTATTAATTGCGTCACCACGATTTTATTCAGTTATAAATTACGACATTCATGTTGCTCCAGTGGATAATTATATTGTATTAAATTATTTTGTATCATTGATCTTGGATGCCATTTTCTAATGATTATAAATACTTTATATTTGACAAAAAATAGATGTAGCTCACTCTCTTTGCCCTGTAATTTACATGGGGATTTGAGTTACTAAAAACAGGGTTTCAAAATTTGTGGTATTGGTCCCGTACACTAGGAGACATAACCGCAATCCCTGTCGTTCTATGGATTCACATAACCAGCAAATCGAGTTGTTCGGGAAAAACCGGAGATACCAGAAGTTCTTTATTGCGCGCTTAGTCGATGCTCTTTAACAATTCTTACACTAAATTTATGAGACAAAATCGAATTATTTTACAAGTCAAATCGAATTTGTACAGTATTTTATTTATTGAATTCCGGCAAATATCGTCTGAAGAGAAAAACATTGTGACGGGTGACTTCTCATCATGAAAGCATGAAAAAATTTTTTTTCCAATATTGCTGCCTATTTTGAGTGAAAAATTGAAATTTATAAGTCAAATTTATGAAAAGTTGAAAATTGCTGCTCGATCTCACGGTCGCTCTCTGTCGATATCGGTCGAACTAGGGCTCAAGGAGAGAGAAAAATCGAATTAGAGCCGGTAGTTTCTTTGAGTTGATGAGGCCCCTTCCCCAGCACTTCCTAGCGAACTTCGGGAGTCGCCTGAGCCCGATAAGCCCGATAAGCCTAAGTTGTCTATTGGGTGCGTCAAGTAAGCAGTGTCTTGAAAGACTTTAGTCGATATCACATTTGTTCAGTTTTATCCCCATATGATAACTGTCGAATGTTGATAATTAATGTTTCGTAAACTAGAATGTAAATATTCAACGTAAAATGAAAGGATGTGAGGAAGATGTACTGTTTTGATAAAGATCAATAAATAAGGCGGGGGGTGAAGCAGATTAAGAGAAGGGAATATAGATCGATTTTTTTAGATATATTTTTCTTTCCTATTATCATACCGGTTTTATAGGCGCTTCTGGTCCAATAATCTTAAGCTTCTTTTTACCACCCTCCTCCTTCTTTGCTGTTTTTGCGGTTCCATGCACCGTCGTTTTCAACTGTGCCCATTTGGCTTTTACTGAGGGAAACTGGAAAACCTCAGTAGTGCAACCGGCCGGTAATGCGGAAACTTTGCTGTGTTTATCAGTCACTCTGACTCGGTGAACACAGCAGTTCGTTACATCCTTGCCTAACGCCAGTCCCCACACAGGTGTAACTAAGCGGACACCCATCCAAGTGCTAACCCCTCCACATTGCTTAGCTTGCACGACTGTCGGACTCACACACTACTATATATTAATATATAACACCTTATTATGTAGAAGTTCGAACGAAGTCAACGAACCGTTGGAGAGGAAATTACCAGTTTATTTGAACCTAACTCAGTATTCGATCTAATTCTGTTCAGAAGAACTCTGTCAGTTTTGGAACAGGTTTCTATTTTGCATCCTTATACTCTTGATCCTATTCCATATTATGTTTAGATATGAAGTGCCTAAATTCAATCCTAAGAGGATCGGGGAAGCTAAACCAAGCGATCGTCAATTCGCTAGCAAGGCTGCGGATTATTTGATTCCGTAAGTAAATAGCTTCAAAGTGCTCGTGAGCTTATTGATTAGTACGCTGAACTTATGGGGTTTCAGAAATCTTTCCAGAAATCCAGAATCAAACTAATAGATCATTGTTATGTAGTTTTGTGACTTCTATGTTAGCTGTCGCCGTTTGACTTGGCTCTAGACCTTCTGTCAATTCAATCTCTCAATGATAATTCCAAGTTTACTCAGTATAAATTAGCATTAATGAGAATATTGATTAAATTAAGGGTATAAAGAAGTCAGACGGTATTGGCTTCCATGAGCCCAATGTGACGCGTGAATGTTTCTCAGATCGTATAGATTTTTTGCCATTTGCTAATAACTAAGCAACCCCGATGAACTGGTCACCAAATGTATAATAAAAAGTGTTATCTTGGTACTTGAAAGAATTGTAGAGTGGAAATGTAAAAGTGAAAATGAGGCAGCTTACTGAGCGGTTAATCTTCATTTCATTCTGAATCGAGTTAGTGACCCTGTTGAAGCAGAGTCTTTCGAATGAGTGTAGGTGACCATCATCACCGTTCTCCTTGAGATTGAACAGGACGTAGGGTTCGGCTCTGCGCTTCAGTATGAGCTGCATGCTGAGATCGACTAATTTCTTTTGTTTGGAGCAGTGAATGATCAGCGCTACCAGGGAACTGAAACATGATCTGAGTGAGATGATCCCTTATGTATTGACGCGGTTTCTGTCAATTGGATTTGAAATTGTGTGTGCCGAACGAAGAACATCTATGTACGTACTCTTCATAATGCTTGCTTTCCCAGTGACTAAAACTAATGACCCTTCTCCGATGGTCCAGGTTTCGTGTATTTTTTTTTCAAGAAAAAATATAGAGCTTCATTAAACTCGTTCGGCAGTTATCATGAAATGCACCTCTCCAAAGAGTTTCGAATCTTCATCCGAAAATTAAAAGGTTACATGGGTTTCGCACTTTGACAAAAGCGGTTTCTTAAGTTCTACAACATTGTTAGAATATCGTTAAAAAGTTTAAAATCGATTGGAGTAAAAGTTTCAGAGATAGAGCCTCAAAACTTTAAACGCGTTTTTTTTTTGAAACTGTTTTTCAAGTTGATGTGTCTCGAACACCACCGAACCGTTCTTAATAAAATTTTCCACACGTCTTCGAGATACTATTGTCTACTTTTTGAACGAAGGATTTTTTTGCAACAATTTTTAAAGATACAAAATGGGTTGAAAATTCCATCGAAATTTGGCATTTTTCCCAAAAAGGTCTGCTAAAAGTCCAATTAGTTTATTTTTATTGTTTCTTTCGTTTAAAAAATAATTCAAAGTATTACTGGAAAGCCGCAATTGTTTTGTTAGTTTCGAATGATCCTGTCGTGAGTTCTGCTGCTAACGCGAGAGTATCTTTTTGTCGACGGAGTCATTGAAAATGATGTCTCCATGGCTGAATTTTCAGGATTTTTAAAAAAAAATTTCAGAAACCTTTGCTCAAATGTGTATCTTTGAGATAAGAGAACACAATTTCAAGTAAATATTGCGTTTATTATAGTTTTTTTTACGATAAAAATGTGCCATTTTTTCGCTCAGGAAACCTATGTAAGCCTTTATATCTAAGATGAAGGATGTTCCGCCGGTATTTTGTTATTTTTCCTATTTTTCTGAGATTTATTGAAAACTGTCAATCGAATCGGGATATGAAAATATAGCGTTTGTCCGTTACATCATGATCTATCCTTTCCCAAAATTTCATCCCGCTACACCAATTTTTATAACTTTTCACTAAAATTTATTGATTTTTTTATTAAATTTTAGTGAAAAGTTACAAAAATTAATGTATCGGGATGAAACTTTATGAAAGAGTCAATCATGATGGAACGGACAAACGCTATGTTTTCATATTCCAATCCGATCGATAGTTTTCAGTAAATCTCAGAAAAGCAGGAAAAATAATGAAATACCAGCAAAACATCCTTAAATGGAAAATATATAGTTTCGCTCCACCAAAACCAATAGCCATTGAAATATTAATGAGTAAAATATCTCTGAGTAAAATCAAGTCGTATCCCTCTCACATAGAAATACAGAAGAGAAGGAAATACAAAAAGGATAAAAACATGTCGAAGAATAATTCTGAAGTAAACTCCATTGTCCCGAAATTCCCTAAAGCTCCCTCCCTGCTGTCACTATTAACGCTATGAGTGATATTAAATACAATAATCTGAATTGCTACGGAAGGGTAGCGGTCACGTTTATCAAATGCCGATTTTTTCCCAAAAATTTCTTTTTTTGATTTTTCTTAGATTTTTCAAGAATACCGTAGATCATGGAAAGGTCTATATATGATATAAAAACGGCGGTATTCAAAAAGTGTGAATTATGTGGCGGAAAGCCATACTCTTAAATATACAACGTCCAGAATATTTTGGTGGGCCTGAACTAGACATTTACAATATATTCAACTCTAAACGCGAAACTCTTGAACTCTTAAGTTCAACCTTCGTCTGATTTTCCAGGGATCTCGTTCCTTATTTTTCTCAACTCTCTTCATAATACCCCAGAACTACTTCCACTTTTGGGGTGACATTCACGACCCTACCTCGCTCAATCCCTGAGGGCGCTTTTTGATGTTTCCATCCGGAAGCAAAAGTTTTCACCACGTCAGTAACGTGGGGCACTCGTGGGCCACGTGATTCTCCCTCTTTTGACGTCAGAAGCGTGGGCGAGACCATCCGTCCGCTAAGCAATTGACCAGGTCGGCGTTGATTGGCGAAGAAAAACCTGAGCTGTCCACTCAAGGTAGAAGCCGGTCACAACAAGAGCTAAAAAATCGATTAAACAATAGGCAGAATACCGCTCACAAAAAAAGGTGCCGGTGATGGGCCGAATTCAGCTGAATGAAGATCGACGATCTCACGTAACGAGAAGAATCGAGTTGTCCGCTCAGACGAGAAATTCCTCGTCGCAGAAGAGAGTGCTCCCATAAAACTGCTTCGTCCATGACGGATCTTGGAGAATCAAGCGAATTAGCACGGTACCACCTTGAATTTATTTAGGTTGCTAGGTTTTGTTGAAATAATGAAGACAGGCTGGCGTAACCACAACAGTCGAAGTGTACACTCAGACTACAGTCAGTCGCAGCAACCGAGGGTGATCCCACAAAGTAGACTTCTTGGAGACGACTGGACGAGTAGGGTACCACTTTGAAGATCAAGAGTCGAAGATTTGAATTAGACTGCCTGGCTCCGTTTGAAATAGTCCAGACGTTCTGATGTGATAAAAAGAGTCGAGCTGTCTACTCGGACTAGACGTCAGTCGTAGCAATAGAAGGTGGTCGCGCAGAGCTGTTTCCTTGTAGCCGGATCTTGAAGAGCCAGCGGAACGACGAGGAGGGTACCACTTTGAATATCAGGAGCCGAAGATTTAATTGAGGCTGATTTGATTTGGTGAAAACCGCCCTTTATATACTTTTCTGACGTATTCCCCTATGACTGTTAGCGTTTTGATTTTTTGTTGTCCAACGCTTCTAACATATGGAGGGAGGTATCTTCATTAGGTCGGCAACGTGTTCAGAAAGGATACTTCTGGAGGGAATACCATCTACCTCGGTGTCACCCCCTTCATTACCAGGTGCGGGAAAAGTTTTTGAGAAGAAGACGGGACGATGGCATATCACCCCCTAATGTTCACGGTCCATAACTTCTTGAGGGTCTTTGACGGTGGAGAACTGTTGTTCATAGAAAATTTGCGTGTCAAATGAAGTGGACCCTCTAAGGCTGGGGATGCTCCCTGTTTGGATAACAAGAAATCATCTTGTGAATAGTGCTAATGCCTGGAATCTCATAATTTTACTGGTTTTTCATGACCTAAAACTTATTATTTGGCTCCCATTTGGAGGCGATTCTGAACTGTGAAATTTTAATTTAACCATTCACGTGATCGTTATCCCTCTTCAGGGACCATTTTTATGCTCAGAAGCGCCTCCAAGCGGGAGCGAAATAATAAGTTTTAGCTGAAGACAACCGCGCAAAATTGTTCCCTTAACAACAACATTGTCTCCCTGTCGAAGTAATTATTATAATTGTAGATATAATAATAACTTTGGTGATGCCCGATGGTCTGACCTTAATAGGTCTTCCACCAACGGTTCCTAGTACCTACGCGGTGCCCTCGCTTGATTCCCTAATCACATTTTCCTCTAACTAACTACCTTATAACTAAACTCCAATATATCCGCCGTTTCATAATGTTTTCATCCTACGATACGGAGCTGAAAACGGTGCATGAGGCTTTAGCTCTGGCCTCAACTGAGTGCGCTTGAGGATATTGAAGTATTATTAATTTTTTTTGGAAAAATTCTTTTCTATCGCTTATGTAGGGGCACCAAACGTCTTTTTTTAGCGCAAATTTTAAACCAAGTCTCCGAACTTTTTATAAAAAAAAACTCTGAAAAATAGATCTTAACGCAAGATTTCTATCAGAGTAGCGTCCTCAGATCTTTAATCTCATTTTTGGTAGTATTAAAGCGCTTATTCATATTTATAACCGTCTATAAGTTTGTCCGTTATACATTAAGATATCCTTCGAAATATTGAAAAGTATAAATTTTTGAACAAATGAATAAAAAAAATTGAATTGGAAATCCCGCAATTTGCCCAGTGACCGTCTTAAATGATTTGAATCCGAGGGGCTCCACTGATCTGGCCATTTGGCATGTACTCACACTATGCAACGTGTTTCGGATATGGATGCGAACTCGTTGAGTGGAATGTTTTAAATGTTTAATTTAACAATTGATTTATGCCGAACAACAGTTTTACGAATTGAGGATGTTCAGGCATTAGACACATTCAAAAATTTATATTTTGCGTCCATTGCAGAACTGGTATGTGCTATAGATGTGTTGATGTGCGTTAATGTTGGTCTATCTTCTGGTTACTTGAATACAACAGAGCAAGGGCACCCGGATTGAGTTGAGATAAACGAAGTTAAAACAAAATAGCCGACAACGTAGGAAAATATGGTACGAAGGGATTAACAATTCAGCAGAACTTGGAGCTAATCTCTGCGATGTCAACGGTCGTAGTTTTCTGGATTTTGAAACTCTCAGTAAGAAATCCAAAGTTAAAGTGCAATAAAACATTATGTTTTAAGAATGTTATTTTCGAGAAAAGAAGCGGCCTGTCTTCAATCCTAATTATCAATTGTGATAAATGTCAAAGTCTCCATGCAGAGTTCTCACAGATTCGAGTCATGTGTTAACATCAAATGAACATATTGGAGGTGACTATGATATTCTCAATATACGGAAAACGCATTCTGAATTGCGTGTTACTTCATCGATAAATCTTTGAAATGCCTACGCGGCATTTCGAAATACAGACATCATGAAGGGAAATTTGAATAAACCAAACAGCGTTCTTATTGCTGTTTGACAGACGTAATCCAGCGCGACAGGAGATTGGCACTTTTCGGATAACACGTATGGTGGAGAAGGCGAGAAGCTCATTGAACGATGAGCGACAACCAGCTTCATAAGCTTTTAGAATTTCTGCTGCGCTATAGCTAATTTGTTTGGCGCGAAGCGCCGACCTTTACTCGATATCGGTGGTTCTGGTCTACTTGCGATAGGATCCGATTTAGTTATTGACAGAAATGAAATGGTCAAAAAAAATGACGGTATACAGACCGTGGATAATCCATCATTATATCTGCAGCCCCCGACTTCCATTAGGTAAAATTGCCACACGCCATAAAGTTTATGGCTGCACTCCTTTCGGGCCCATGATGCCCTGCGCGTAGACCAAAGTAGTGGGCATATTCGGCAGAAACTTGGTGGTAGGAAAAGGGAAATAGAAAAATTTTCTATTTCTATAATGGAAATATTTTTTCAATTATCGCTTTTTTTGTTATTATGCTTTTGATTGGTTATTGGTTGCTTTTAATCGACTTTATAAAAAAAAATCGTACCTTTCATAGATTTCTTGAAGTGGGAATATTGGTTGGAAAACAGTTATTAAATATTAGCATGTTGTTAATAGATCTGACTTGAAATGCATTTTCAAACTTTTCTCTCGATTCAAACTCTCGATGCCAAATTAAAATTCACAAATTTCTCGCAATCAAAGAAATTATCGGCGTCCTTTAATTTTTAATTGACGATTAAATTTTTTTTCTCAAGTTCACGAGCATCCCACTTTCATTTCCATCGATGAATGTTGAATCTAAATCATCATCTTCTAATTTAATTTTTTTTAATCGTAGAGAAAATGTCCCAACACGTGCATAAAAATTCAAACTATTTTGCCCTCGCATTTGAATCACGCGCATGCGCCATGGCCCGATGTTACCCCCACCACACAAATGTACGATAACCCTTCTAATCACGTTAGGTCTCTTATAATTGAAACCTTAATAATATCATGGCTACAGCTCTGCGCACACCTGAGTTTGCCGGCCTCTGATCTAATGAACAATTATTGTTGAAATCCGGTGAAAATTCGATATGTGCATGTAAATTAGTGCCGATAATTAGATTTTCTCGTGCGGAATACAATGAAGGAAGATCCCCGGTTCAAGTACCGGTCTCATTTTTTCAGTAATTTTTCATGTAAAAATTATATCGAGAATTATCCTGTTCCCCTTCCTACCTAATCCAAATCTCTCTCTCTCTCACTCCTTTGACGTCACAAAAATATGGAAAGCTAGAAAACCTCCCCTCTTCTATGTATATATGTACACGCACACGCTGTATTGAGAACTATTTTTATTATGTCTGATTATATATTGGATATCCTTCAACTAAAAAGATTAATCCGTTGGAACAATCCTTATAAGTGGCGGGATATTGAATAATTACTGATCATTCTTGTTTTTTTATTTCAACTGTCTAATTTCTGTTTTTTTTCTTATCTTTGATAATTTGCATATATTTTTTCAAAGTGGGAATTTTCTCATTGACAAAAAAAAATAATTTATCATATTTTTAGGGTAAAATATCCTACATTATAGTAATGTCTATCATTCAATTTTCTTCGTGTGTGCTTTTTAATTTTTGAACTATACTTTGCAACAAAGAATATAGGAATATGTGTGAAAATTTGAGGTAATATTTCGAATGTCGAGACGATGGATTTGCATATACAGACAGAGAAGTGTGATCGGTTCCTAGGGTGTATCGTACAGAACCTAATGCGTTTAAAGTGTTCAACATTTAGTTGAAAATATACTAACTAAACACAGTATTTCCCATCTTTTAATTACAATCAACATTATGTTGCAATTTTTACCGAGACAATTTGTTCTTTCTTTTATGAAATTACAAAATGATCATATTCGTTGGACTTCACTCGCTTCATTTTTCAACCATTCAAAAAGTTGAAAACGTAATGTGACAAAATCGAATGGATTGGCAACTTTTTATATTGATAACCAGTCGGAAATAAAATCTCTACTGTGATTCTTTAAAAACTAAAATAAACATTTGTAAATGCTTTCAGGTGAAATTCGCGTAGGCAGTCGATATCAAGCAGATGGGATTGCGACAGTTCCTCTAACCCAATCTGAGCGCGAAGCTGATCCCCGTCGCCTTCAAGACTTAGAAACACTCGTTTGGACTCCTCGACACTCTCTCACAGATCGTCAGATTGACCAATTCCTGGTTGTTTCCAGATCAGTGGGAACTTTCGCTCGGGCCCTAGATTGTTCCTCTTCTGTGAAACAGCCGTCCCTGCACATGTCAGCAGCGGCAGCTTCGAGAGACATCACTTTATTTCACGCAATGGACACTCTCCATCGACATAATTACGATCTTGCTAGGGCCATGTCCTCACTGGTCCCACTCTCTGGTCCAGTCCTTTGTAGAGACGAAATGGAGGAATGGAGCGCTTCAGAAGCAAATCTTTTTGAAGAAGCTCTGGACAAATACGGGAAAGATTTCTCAGACATACGTCAAGATTTTCTTCCATGGAAGACACTAAAGAACGTCATTGAGTACTATTATATGTGGAAAACCACAGATCGTTATGTCCAGCAAAAACGAGTGAAAGCAGTTGAAGCGGAAAGCAAGTTGAAACAAGTATACATCCCAAACTACAATAAAACACCTCCAACTGCTCCGACAGGTGGAGCAACTATAATGCCTTTAGGCAACAACAGTACCAACGGCAAAGGAGTCAGCATCCTTAATGGCAGTAGTAATGGCAACATTACTGACACAAGTGGAATGTTAATGGTTTGTAGAGATTCAATCCCCCAAACATCGCAGTTTTCGCGGCATGATAATACGCTTTTGTATCTCTTCTTATCGGCATATTCGTATTGTCTACTTATAGGATTCTCTTCAATGAATGAATCGCGATGCATTAAAATTCAAAAAATGATCGTCATAGTAAAATATATTAAAATCAATAAAATATAACGTGGTCAAGTATTTAGGACAGGAATCAATCGTTATTAATTTAATGTTCTTCAATATCTAATCATATTTTTCTATATTCAGTTGCTCAACATTGATTTTCAATCTCTTCCGTATATCGTGTGTTCCATTTGGAACAATACAACTCAATCACTTCTGATCAAAGCAAGAGACAATGAAATAGTTTATATAAAAGTTGAATGGTTCAAATGGGATGAAATCACCAGTCTCAGATTTTATATTTTCATATTGTAAGCCATTTTTCTTCAATGGCAATAATATTTTTAAATAGAAAATCGACCGAGATGGACATTTTTTTTATTGAATCTTCCTATCACATTCTACTCTACATGTCACAAATACTTTATTGTGTTGGCGACATTACCAATAACAACAAAGCATCACTCCAGTCGGCGTGAAAAATAGTAAACTGCAATCCGCAGAACGTGACAGGGAATGCCCAAAATTGCATCTCTAACAGGCATTTCTAAGTAAGTAGGTCAATTCTAGGCTTATACATTCGGTTCGCCCTCTGGTACACTTCTCAACACGTTCCCCTTTCGTCCGAGTTTCCACGATAAATCGATGGCGTCATCATAAAATATGGTGTGGTTGAATTCGTCTAGTCAAGAGCTATAATTTTCGCGAGGTCGACAATATTGTTGCCATTGTAAAAAAATGACTTCATGGTGACAACATAAAAACAAGATGTGAGAATGTAGATTTCATCAGCAGTGAGTTGCTCCCTTCCAACCATTTAACTTTTCTACCTACTATGTTATTATGTTATCTCTTGGTTCTCTCGAAAGTTATCCACATGTACTCTTTTAAATGAGACACCCTCATATCATTGTTCGAAACAAATAGGAAAATAATACAAATACTTCCTCAAAAATGATCGATCGTTCGAATAATGAGTAGAATCAATCGACCATGTTAACAACTGCCTTCGTTTGGCAGTTCTTAAGTTTCTGTTGTGACATAGATTAAGTCTTAAAACCCGACCTGTACCACTTTGTGAGTTGGACCTGGCGGTATGTCTGGTACCAAAAGAGCATATGTTGGTATACTTAGAGATAGTGGATAATACATAGATATATGGGTGTAAGCACAAGAAGAAATTGAGCAATACATCCCATTACCTCTCTTCTATCATCTCACCACATTATCTTCGCTATCAACCTACAGCCGTTAATATTATTGAAAATTAAATTTTAATCGTGGGAGACAAGGCTCAACTGGGAACGTTTTTCTATTATTAATTACGTTTCATGCTTTCACCCCTTGATGAACCGGATAATATTTACCAATAATTGCCCAGATTTCCTTCATCATTCGATTACAATTGATATTATTCTTGCACAAGTACAGACCTAACTATCCATGATGATGATTTTTCCACGGCACTACTCTAGACCCGTGAAGTTTACACAAATATCCCAAAAATCCGTAAGATGGATTTTCGCTCGCCCTACCATTATGAATAAATTAATTAATACTAACTGAATTCTTCTTCTACCTTATCGTTAAAAACTGCCCATGCGATAAAAAGCTTTAATTGCCGGTTCTTATTTGTCTCTATCCATTATTTTGCGATATAATGATCATTCTGTTCAGGAACCTGACGAAATCCTTAATATGAGTACTAAACAGTTGCCTAATCTAGTTTTTCTTTTTATTTATCCGGCAGCCCGGTAAAACAGTTTCGGTATATTCTATATTACTATCAATATATATTCTATATTACTATCAACTGAACAAAAGTTTGCAACCAGTTTACTATTTCCGCGAGGTGGGCGAAGCCAAAAGGCTTTTCATTGTCATTATAACGTAATTCGTTGTTGGTAATACACTGAAAAAATTCAGTTCCGTTGTTAGCCACTCTCCCTCCTGACGAGATTCTCTCGTACAAATATTAGGGCAGTTTAAGCGAATGATTGATCGTTTATCGATAAAATTACTTCAACAAAGCTCTTTCTTTCGTCGTGATTCTTATACTGTTCTTACGAAGGAGTCTAACCATGAAAAATTTGGGATGCTAAATTTTAAAGGTTGGAGTGGGCGGGAAACCCTGCGAAAGCTGTCAATGTAGAGAAAGTCCTCAATGGTACGCGTGGGGTCCATCTCACATGCAGTGTCGGCTGTGTCAGTCATGCTGGACTTACTGGAAAAAGTATGGAGGTCTGAAAGTGCCGACTCGGATTGATGATTCAGACTCAGAACGTAAACGAGGTAGTGCAGGTTCTGATGAAGAGAGCAAAGGAATGGGTGGAGCACATAGGCCTCACCGTTGTTCCATTCCTTCTTGTGGCAAGGAATTCAAGTTGAAGGCTCATCTCAGTCGTCATTATGCCTCTGCCCATGGTGTGGATTTAAGAGGAAGTGGAGCTGGTGGTGGAGGGAGTGGCTCACCTAGACCTGTCATGAAAACTAGATCTGCATTCTATTTGAGGACTTCCGCGTTGGCCCGTGCTGCGAGGCGTCTTTGCGCAGCCCAACTCAGAACACGACATGCTGCCCGGGCTCCTCATCAACCGGTCAATGCTGCACCTTTGCGGCATCTTTGTGCATCTCCACAGTTAACAAGTAAGAGTTCAGCTGAGTTGAGAATTTTGGCGAAGGCGGTGAGACCTCGGCCTCGCCCCAGAGTTACAGATATTGCGACGAGACTGGGAGATCATCCAGTACCCAGACAACCTGGCGAGTGGGATTGGTTAGTGCTTACTGCACCTGGAATGAGGAAACAGCCTGATGTCGTTGCTTTTCCAAAACCGCTGAAAGCTGCAGGTATGATACTGATCTTTATTCTTTTTAAAAATTGTAGAGATTGGTTGATATCTTTTACATTTGATGGATTGTAATATCGTTCAAATCTATACAGATAGTTTCTCAACAAGTCAAATTGCTTGTTATATAAGGGCTTTAAATATATCAATTGAAAATAATTGATTTAGAAGATGCTCTACTTGGTATCTACATTGTCATTACATTGAGAAACAGTTACGGTTCCGACCCTAGGTTACATTTATGTTGTAGTAATCATGTCCATTTGTCATTATTCATTATTCCCGATTGAAATATCCTTGATTACTCAATAATTTAGAAATTGCCTTTTTGAAGGTCTTCTTGAATTATTATTCCCTAAGTACGTAGATGGTGTTTCGAACTGTCGAATAAAAGCAGTGTATTTGGTCCATTTTCTCTCTTGCTAATTATTTCAAAATTATCGTAAATGCTTTAATATAGAAAATACTAACATCGTTTAAGGAATACGCCCGTTTTTAATTGTGTCGGGGTGATGGTCCTTTTTTCTAAATACAAGCCACTGGCGCTACTTATAACTAACTCTGGATTCGATTCAAATTTGATTCAATTAGTTTTTAATAAATAGCTATCTGGTGTTCTAAGATTCTCTTGTAAATAGATATTTATCTGCTTAAATTTGTTTACATCAAAATTTTACCGGGATCAACACCTTTGGGTAAAGTGATATTAGAAACTAGATCCTCTTTTTCCGTCTTATCGTCAGTCCGTGAAACCCCCACGGCACAATCATTAAGTATTCGTTCGCCAGGGAGGGCCTAGCTGCTTGCAGTTTCTCATTTCTTAAATAATATAAGTTCCCCTATAGTACTAAGAGGTGTATCTGTAAAAGCTCCCCACAGGTTTTCCGTCTACTCTATAATTTTGCGCTCATGTTCCTCACTTCTTAACTCGTTCATTATTTACGTTGTAACATCACTCGTCTCGTCCCAAGTCGTCCGTAATAAACACTACTGTAACGAATCCAAGCACCGTCCTCTATTTTAGCACAAATATTCGCTCCAAGATTGCTTCTTCGGATTCATGATTCTTCGAATTTCTCAGTTTATTCATGAGCCAGGCCTCGAAGTCTCCAGCGATCCCTACATGAAAGTGACGCATTACATCCTTCGATAGTTTAAAACAAAAATCACTGAATTCGTCCACGGCAAGACTCGATCGTGCATGTTACCTCTAAAAGTTTAAATGTCATCAAACTTACCTTTTTGAAAATCAATTTTCATGCATTGCTAACGATCAAAATCATCTTTCCTGCATTGTTAATGCCCTCTACATCAGGCATGGGCAATCTCCAGGTAGCTCGGAGCAGAGCCATAAACTCGAATTAGAAATCCAATAAAGTTTACAACCATTTCAATAATAAGGGTCTTAGTACTAGCATAGTGGTGGCAGTAGTGGGGGCTTCACAGGTACTAAGGTAGGGAGTATCCCATGAAGCATCTGGCAAGAATTTATCCTCCGGAAGGGTAAAACTTGTCGCGCATCTGATTATTTTTTAATGCACACATGAAAAAAAATTGAAATTTTTCTGATCGACTTATTTCGCTGCTTTTCCTTTACTTGAGTCTCATTTCTCCTCTTTTCCTTTTCTTAAGGGTCACCCCCACTTCGGTTGATCTCAGCGGAGGAGAAGGGCCTTTACGATCTGGGTCATAAAGGCCCATCACCCGATACAATGGGCTTTCGTCTCCCTTTGTTACGCACTAATAGAGGTCGGGAGCACGACTTGCTCTCAGAGCAGAGTTTGCCCAGCCCTGCTCTACATCAGTGGAGGCACAGTTCTTGGCATAACCCTTCTCAGTGCACAAAGTGCATTACCGTTTTTGCCCGCAGAGGCTTTTTGGTCGGTCGATAGGCACTTGGTATAAAGTTCAGACTGATCTATTGTACTCCTGCACTTTGTGGCAAGATTTTCGTCATGTCAGTACTTATAATACTTAACTGGTTTTTCCACTTACCTCATAATTTATAACTATCATTATTATTACTAAGGCCATCATAAGTAAATTCGGAATAAGCCCCGCGTTTTACCCTTTCTGATTTTTCCACAACAAATTCCTGCGAAACGAATATACAATTCGTACGATGTTAGTTTGGCCATTTGGCGGAGCTCATTGATCAATGCATTCCTATCAAAGGATTGAGCTTGACTATCCAGCTCCGATATGCCGGTTCCGATGCCAATTCTGACACTACACTGGACCAGTTCTGGTATCCCAATTTTAGGTGCCAATTTTCAATAAAAGCCTTGGAGATAACTTCATCCAAGGCTAATGTGATGAGGCATGGATACCAATTTCGCAAGTCAACTGAGCCAGCGATAGTATGTAGCTCTAGCAGTCCTTCGAACATGATGTTTCACAAGAAAGGATCTAATACAGAACCCTGAGGTACACCTCCAGTAACTTTGTGCTCTTCTGGGCCCCACTCCGTATCGAACTTTTAAACCTTATTATTGAAGTAGTCCCCGACTAACCCCTGCAGGTGATCCGGTACATTCAATTCTACTAGAGCTTTCTCGATACGGCTCCACCTGGATGAGTTTAATGCATTTTTAACCCCTGACCCATCTTATCAGAATGGAATGGCTAATTTCAGCCGACCATTTATTACATCATCCAGCCCAGGCATCTCTGTATTATACACTCTTACACACCTTTCGAAATTTTTCCTCAGTGATTCAAGAGATCAGCATATCCTTTCTGCGTTCACCAATACGGCAGGCCTTTGACTGTTGCGAGAACAGAAACCTGTGGGGATCTTTTAGTCACATCATCACGATCTTGTATGGTCGGCACCATGGATATTTTCAACTTTTATAAAAAGCTCATCCCATGATTAACTTTTACCATACTTTAGGTTTCGTTCAGCTTTATCCGTGCTTCTCTAAAGCGCATTTTTAACTCCGTGAAGTTTGATTTATTTTCCACTCTAAGACAGTCCTCTCATTGCATTGCACTTCTTTCGCAAGATTACGATGCGCTTTTTGCACCAGTAGATTAGTGGGTGTCAATTGCTTTATTTGTTTTCTAGCTGATTGCATTGGTCTTCTTGACCATTGGTCTGATCTCCCAATTAGTGGGGCATAGTAGTTGTGGGATTAAATTCCTTACCCTTTGCGTTTATAGAGCCAGTTTCGATACTACAAAACAATATACATCAATACTACTATATCAATGGGGCTCTGCGATCCTGGCAAGATCAGATTTCAAATCTTAAACTGTCTGCATAAACAGATCATGTGCGCTCTTCCAGTGGTTGATGTTGGGTTGTAATACTTTTATCATCGTTTGTTACTTAGCGTTTCGAGTGCCGCCCTCTTCATAAGGCACTTGTTGCTGCAATATTAGCACAGTTCACTGTGTCATTTCTCTGCTCTTCCTCTACGTATATGGCGCATCGAGTTTCTTTCTTCCATTTTGCTGCCTCAAGGTCTGTTCCGGACCTTTTAGTGCAGTGTTCCTACCGGCCAACCTCGTCGCTATATTTGATAGCGAAATGCTCATAGCGCTAACATTTGAAGAACTTTGTGTGTTCCTCTCCAACTGCTGCTTTGATAGATTCAAACGTAGCCTCTTTGTTCTTAGTCTCGTTAGGGTCTTTGATTTCAAAAGTACTCGGAAAGCACCGACGTCGATAGCTCTGTGCTAGGTGCGAGCCTAGTGTTCTGCAAGTTGTAGATTCGGGGGTTGTAGATTCGGGAGCAGGAGTGTCTGTACCGACATGGTTTTTCCTGTTGTTTCCCACATCACTCCTATGTTTCCATAGGAGAGTAAATACGGCTCAGCGTAGCATCGACAGCCACATGCGTAGGGTGGGATAGAACCAATTAATCAAAAAAGACAGGCAGAAAGGGTCGGAATCTTAAAAAAAAAGAACTCGGAATTCTTCACTCAGCACCTCGCCCAACAGAATGTAAAAATGTAAAATATCTCTCCTTGTTTGAGTAATTTTTTCACAATAAATGCAAGATTGTACTCCTATCTTTTGAACTAATTAAACTATATACATAATCATTCTAAACTATTTTATTTGCTATTTCATGTATTCTAAATGTCGAAATTGACCAATTACAGATCTCGATTAGCAATTAATCTAAAAAGCTAAAATTAAATAATTTTTGACTTGATATACATATCTCGATGAAACTTAATGATGTTATTTAATCATTCTTGCCGCTAACACCCAATTTATTAAGTTATCAAAAATATTCCTCTTTTCTTCTTTAATACTGCAATAATCAATGATAAGTCCTTCAAATTATGCAATGATGGAAGTAATCCATTTCTTTCGATCGCCAATTATAATTCAGCCACATTCTGCATTCAAATTTTGGAAAAATGCGTACAAGCAATTCGATCATAACATCATAACCAGCTGGTAAAACTTAAGTCAACGACTTAAGTCATTCTGAATCTTCATTCGAAATAATTCGTTTTTTTCTTTTACAAATTCGACTAGTTTTTTCATCATCACGATATTTACCTCATTGTCTGCCATAGACAGAAATGCATAAACTTTTCCGTTACAGATGGTAGTTTGCTATATGACAGAGTGCCAAATAAGCCAGAGGTAGATAGATTACCACCGACTCCACCACAGCCGCAGGCTCAGGCATTAGTTCAACCCCAACCAACAATATTGAAACGCACAAGGCCACCGTTAGAGGAGCTCAATGGATCAGATGGTAAGTATGCCAATACTTCAAGACATAACTAAATAAACTCGGCCACTCCCAATCACAATCTGATGCTACTTTTTGTACTGAATATGGTCTCTGTTTATTGGCTTCTACTCGGATGTCGACTGGGATGAAGGTAAAGTCGAACATGAAGCCATTAATGCATTTTATTTCACTATCACGTGATTTCTCACTGATTCTCCAATTTATTCAATTCAAGCCTTATGGAAGTAGTTCCTGAAGATTAGAAATCTATATGTTCCAAAATTTTCACCTTGGAAAATATTCACCAACTTAGGGGAAAGAAACCGATATGAGAAATATGACTAATTTTTTAATTTTTTTTTTTCGTGAAATCAGCGACTGTGGAAATAATTCAGTAATTACGAATAGCTAATGCCAGAATTGAATGAACTCTCGTATGGACTATCTATCGAACACGATCGTTTGTTTAAATTGTACCTTGTTAGCCTAGAATATATTGAAATTTGGCATCATTGTGGGTACCAGTCAAATAGTTGCGCAACTTACCATTGCTCCCCATTGGATTGAGTTAGACGCAATGGTGAGCTGCGTATTTTTTATTATTTTTTTGTAAACTTAATAGATCCCTTTGAATCATTGTCGTGATTGAGTGCTTTTCAATAATTTTTCTTTCACTTGCGACTGGATGCATTGGAATCGTTCGACGTTTCGATTTTCTAATTTTGCCTGAAAATGATGTAGAATGATGATGATGTCTGAAATGTAAAAATGCAAAGTTTGAAGGCCGAGAAATCTGAAGAAATTTCACAAGTTCATTCCAGAAAGCCTTCAACTTTGGATCTGAAACGAGATTTTCTTGAGTATTTCAAAGACTGATTTCATTCTCTTTTTCAAAATATTCGTCACATTGTGGCATATCTATGTCAATCAAAGAGATGTACGCTCTCTCTGATTTGTTTTCAACGAAGCGGTGCGGTAATTCTTTCAGAACGGCTGAAACGCAATATGGTTGCCAGACGGTTAGGTAATTTTCCCGAATTTTTCACTCCGCTTGTGAGAAGATAAATTCGGTGGAATTCACTTGGAAGCATGCTACCAATAAAATTGGTAGAAATTTAAATAGAATATGAGAAACATATAGAGAGCACTTATACGTCAACGGTCATGCAGCGTCTGTCGCACTGTTTGTTTCTCATTATATTTTTGTAATACAAATTGGATCCCAAATTTTAATATATTTAAGACCAACAAGAATTTAAACAAAAGATCGCGTTCGATAGACCGTATGAACCTCAAACTAAATTTGTGTGGAATTATTTCGTAATATGATTGCTAAACATTTTATACATACATCACGAACACATTTTTCATTAACTCTAAAGGACTTGGAAACAAATTGTTTCTTCATAAAAATTTATAATAATTTCCAAAGCTGTTGAATTCACCGAACGATATGAAAAAAACCTTTGATACGGATAAAAATCTTTTCTTCATTGGGAAGATATTTTTGTAATTTACGCTATCTATAATGTTTCCGTTTTTAAAATTGTTTTGAACTTATCTACGTCTGCTTTATCACTTCTTTACTGACTCAGAATGGAAATTCAATTGGTCACTTGTCATTTTGTCATAGGCATTGCCCTGAGTGCAGGGCTACATGGTCCCCCAGCGAAACGCGCCCATCATTCTCAGCAGTTACATCCAAAACACTCGGTGGATCACGTGTCACCGGCGATTGTTCCTCTACCGCCACCATTGAATGGTAGAACAGTGAATCCACACACGTTTCCTCATGGGGTACCAATGTCAAGAAGTAATGCACGTAAGCAAGTCATCTCGTGGATGGATGCACCTGATGATGTTTACTTCCGCGCCTCAGATCAGACAAAGTGAGTTCTGCACTTTATGTTTGACTTAACTTTAACTAACACGTTTGTCAGAAGAGTTCTTTTCGGCCGAGTGACGAACAATATTTTTCGTTATTCTGTCGGTTTTATGCGATAAAGCGGCCATAAAGCGCTGTCGCACAACCTCATTGACAGATAACGACAATATAGAAAACCTTCAATATCAAACGAAGCTAATCGGGAAAATTGGTATTTCAATTCCCATTCAATTCAATTCTCATAGATTATTGGAGTACTAAAAATTTTTTGTATGCATTGTTGCAAACTAATAAAACCTTTGAAATTTTTCATTAAAAGTTGTTCCGCACAATAACTGATCATTTAAAATATTTTGCAGCTTCTGTTCATTACACACTAAATACGTTATATTAGTCACCAAATTTGAATGATATGCTACTAGGTACATTTAAAAATGATTACCAACATTTTTAAGACGTTAACATTATTATTATTAAGATGTATGTCGTGAAACATTTAGACTATCGTGTTTTTCCATCTTTAATGCTTCATATGAACGATACAAATTAAAAAAATTAAGTTTATTGGGAAAGATTCCAAATTAATAACTACTGCGAAAGTCTCCGGGAGCAGAATTCAAGTGAAAACTGTAATTTTCGAATTATTAGACCTGAAATTTATGTATTTTCGACTCAGTGATGAGATGTTAATTGAATTTAGATTAAAGGTGGAAAAAGGTGTGTATTTTTCATGACTTGTCACATCATATTATATCTTATATTTTATTAATTTATAATATTTTTTAATTGCAAAATTACAATTAGTACTCACTATCGGTTTGTTTCGCGAAAGGAAGTTCCACGAAATTTACAGAAACTTATAAAAAATTGCGTCTTTTAAGAAATTGGAATTTATCTTGAGACATTTTGTAGTGTGCAAAAATATTAGCAACATTGTTCTACGCGAGTTATACGCATTATAAGAAAAATAAATATTAATAAATCGATGAAAAATCGATTAATCAAGAAGTTCATCTACGCTTTTCGATAGAAACTTATTTCACTTGTAAAATAAAAATTTAATAGAAAATACATTTTTTTTATAAAAATAACCCAAAATATGAAATTTTGTTGAAATTTTGAAAATTTACTATCGGACCAGATATAAGACGATGGTAAAAGTTTCTTGACGATTGAGTAAAGTTTTTTTTTTATTTGTTTAACCATATAATATTTATTCATAAAATCAAATACAATATAATAATTTTCTATGGCTATTACTTCAACTACTTAACGCATTGAAATATTAATTGAAAATTAATTGGCTTGCCAAGTTGCCAACTTTTGTTTCGCCTATACCTGCCGAACATCCATAAGTGTTACCAACTTCAACCATCTGAGATCGACCAATGAGGAAAAGCTCGAGACTAAAGTTGCGAAAACTTGCGAGACTAACGATGTTTATTTAAGTATGATAAGGCAGAGCACAATGTTGGAGATGAAGCGAAATGTGTGGCTTTGGCAGGCAATCAAACGATAAACAAAATTTTTTCTCCATTTCAATCCCTTATTCAAGCAATTTTCGCCGATTTCTCCATCAGGATTTTTTTTTCATATTTAATTCATGCATTCGTATTCACGTCCTTTTTTCTTCAAATACGTGATAAAATATGGATGCACTCTAAAACACGGCATCATCGCCGCCAGTTGAGTTCACGTTGCTAGGGCAGGGGTGGGCAACCTCAAGTAAACTCGGAGCGGCAAGCATAAAATTATTAAGACTCCAGGGCAGGGGCCCTAACAGAATTAGAAGGATTCTCGTGAATACGGGTGGTGGGGATAATGTGGAGTTGGAGTAATCTCTGGGTTAAAGACATACATCCGTCTAGCAGGGGTTTTTTCAGTAATACTATTTGTAGAGCTTGCGCATTCCGATTCTCGATATTTTCGCATCATCACCTTCACAGCTATCATCGTTCCATGAATTTCAGTAAAGTTCTTGTAAAATTATATCGAGATATTATCCTGTTTCCCTTCCTACTTTATTCAAAATCCTTACCAACCATTTTCAGTGACGTCACAAGATGTGGAACGCTATACAAACTTTTCCTCTTCTATGAATAACTTTTGAGAAGTCCCAAGGGGGTTTCGACGGATGTCTAGAAAAGAAAAATATATATTTTGATTTAGATTGCATTTTTTTTTAATCTATCAAAGTACTGTGATGCTCATGGACTCGTTCCCGCTTATTTTTGTGTAGTTTTACTTTGTTGGCTTTGAGCTGTTACTATATCCCTCCCTGAAAAATAAAAGTTAAATATCTGGGATTGTGGATTGAATTGATTAAATTTACAACCAGATTTAGTGTTACTTATCATGTGTATTTTAACAATTCATCGGTAGTCATAGCTTGGCCATTTATTTCTTTTAAAGCAGCGGTTTTCTCGACTGCATAGTTGATTGCTTTAATTGACTCGATATAATTCAAATGGTTCGCTATGGAATGGGGGGATTTAATAAACTTTAAAATTACTTACAGTTTTGGTGTATAATTTTGTCCAGGCGTGATTTCTGGTCTCCCTCTAGGCCACACTGAGTTTATTTCACACGACCGGTTTTACAATTTATAACTGACGGAATTTCCAAAATGTATTGATTCGAATTTGCAAAGAAGAATCATACGCGCAGCAAAATATAAGAAAAGCGCGTTTGTAACCGCGGAAGTTCTAATTGATTTTTAAGCGTATTTAGAGAGATACGAATATTTGAAAATGAAAAACCTCTCGTATGACAGACGGCGATCAAACACGGAATGGAATCACCAATAAATATAAATTTCACGCGGAAGACGATTTGGCTAGCCGACGTAATTCGAAAATATATTTTTATTGGAGCCGTGACTGTGGTCCGCTTTAAAAGATAATCGTGACTCTACGTCATTGGTGAAAGAAAGAGAACCGTAAGGGTCCAGAATTTTTTCGAGACTGAATTTTAATTATTACTATCAGAGTTCACAATTGAATTTGGGCATTGGCTACTTAAAGTGGTGATTGATAATTTGGGATTTTGTTCTACTTTTACTGTATTTCTCGGGCTTCTAAGTAGTCCGACGATTTGGAACGATTTCGGAAGTGCTGCAGGGCAACTACGAAATCCCTTGTGTTTGATGAAGGCCGCGATTTTTAATAATTTTTCGATATAACACATATTTGCTTCAAGCTAAATTACTTATTGATGTGTATGGTTGAGAATATTAAACTTTCAATTTTTTTTTGTTTTCAAACGCCGATTTAATCGTTCAATTATGGAGCTCATTGAATGACTCTTACAATAAACTTTAATATTGCCAATTGTATTTTCAGGAGACTGCGGAGGACGTTGTCCTCAGCTGAGCTTCGAAGAGCAGCTCGTAAGCCATGGCGCAGATTGCCAGTCCCAGCTATCCACCCGCTCCCCACACAACGACCACCAGCACCTCGCGCCGAAGATCCGCGAATGGTGGTAATTCTCGATTGAACTGATTGTATAAATAATCGAGGATTTATACCTTAACGTGACGTGTTCCCCCATCATCAACGAAAAAAAAAACAAAACAAAAATCCCTTTTCGTACGAATCAGAAATTCTTTGAAGTAAATTGCGAAATAAATTTTATTCGACAAAATTTAACTCTGAATAACTTCAGGATTTCGAACTTGAAAGAACTTGAACGAAGAAATAGGGAAAACAATCGCCAACACCAACTGATTCTGCACTCTCTGTGGCGTAAAAAATAATGTTTTTTTTTCACATGTAAAAACAGATCCTTTTTTTGAATAATATAAGACATGAATTAATTTTTGAATATTGAATGCATAGAAGAAAATCGGTAGAATTGGAACCATACTGGAATGCATTCGAAGGCGAAAAATAATCGATGAATAAAAGGTCAATACTGATGAACTTGATAGGAGTTTTATATATTACAACAGCATTCGTGCACGGTGTCATTTATTTCATCAAAGAATAAAAGATATTCAATATAAGAGAAGGGGAACGAATAAAGAAAGTCAACAATTAGGTTGAATGAAATTTAATCAAACAATGAAGTCATTCGCCGTGATTTAATGATTTCTTATCTGTATTAATTAATTATTGTTGTTATTAATAATAATTATTATTATTAATTATATGTACATAAAAACCATACCGTAACATACAATCACAAACATGGGGTATACACGTAAAAAATACACGATTACATGATAAAAACTAAAGTGAACAAGCGAAAAAATACAAGATTCATATATATAATTCAATTTACACGCATAGTCTGATTAAGGAACAAAAAATTATTGAAGACAGGATTAATAAGTTATGCTGAGCACATGCGCGTATTTCACGCGAAGGAAATTGGTCATGTGGGCGTGGGCGAGGGTGTGCATCTGTCTATCTGTGTGTAGCGTACGTGCGAGTGTATATGCGAGAGAAAGAGAAAGAGTTTGTTGTTGGCGCGACGCGTCATTCATTTTCATCTATTTCTCTTCCTCCCTCCCCCTTCCCTCCAATTCCTCTCCGACTTTTCCCTCCATCGTCCCACCACATTACATCTGTCATGATAGTGTAATTTATCTATCTTAAAATTCCAGTATGAAACCGGCAACAATGAACGATACGTACGTGAGAATAGGAATGCTCATTGTGAATATTTTTATTAAATTTTCAAGTTTGGTGACTTCCGTTGCACCAATTAATAAATAAACATACGCATCGCTCGAATCCGTTGCGTTTTTCATGAAAATTCCTCTGCCATACTGCACGTTACTAACTTTATCACTCAGTCTCCAATTCAACAATGTCGATCACACTTTTCAGTCTGAATCTCTTGGTATTACTACTACGGGTAGAGTTTCTACCTCGATCGCCAGTAATATCTTGAGCTGCTTTCCACCTCTTTAACATGCAGAGCTTCATCAATAAGTATGCTGTAAATCCAGCCAGTTTTGACTAGGGAGTTCAGGCCAGAACTACAGGCGTTTCAATTGAATGACTCCAGAGGCATTGCCGATTTATATTGTTGGGTAACGACTAGATACAAGGAGCAATACAGACGTGATCCTGTCAAGCTAATTCGTGGTTGTGGAATAAGAAACGATCCATCGCCGTCAAAATCTTCAGACTCTAGCGAAAAGGCCTTAGTAGATGTCGACATATTTATCTGAGCACTGGTGTCGAGCGAATATTTGAGAAGCTTGGCAACCGTTGCTTCTTACAATCCGTTGAGAATTCTGGTCAATTCTTCGGATTGAAGGCGGCAAGTTAAAACAATAATTATTCTTCTGTCTTTTAAGAATTGCGCTATTAGATTAAAACAGGTCACAAATATATCTCTGTCCTATCGACAAAGGATTCTCAAATATTTCTTACTATGAAATCATTTCTCATATTTATATTAGCCGCCTGCGCTCTCTACGTCGAACGCATAAACTCATTAAATCAATTCTCCCTCAACTAATGTACATAATCCAAGTTTATCCTTTTGGGGTGTACATTACGTGGGTGATAACGGTAGCCAGATATCTATGCTGTACGTACTTTAAGATTTTTAGTGTCCTATGGGGTGAATCGGATTCCTAGCGAATCAGCAGGTCCGCCACACTACAACCACTCCAGAAATCAGAATCTCCACTCCACTCCACAATCAGAAATTCCTTAACGATAAACGTGAGGGAATGAATTTTCCGACAGTTTTCTACATTGATATACATTCATTTTTACTTTGGAGAATTCCGCTAAAGGAACGAAATTCTTTTTCGGCCGGTTTCTCTTGGATTTTACGTGAAACCTTGCTGACGCTCGATAATGAATAACCCGAGTGGAAATTATGTCAGGCGAGTCTGAGGGTTGATCAGGACTTGATACGACGGTGGTCAGTTTTAACTGATCAGACAGAACTTGATAAGAAACTGATGCTTTTCGATTTACTCAACCTGATCCGTACTACTCTGACCAGGGTCTAATATGGCGAGCTTGATCTGAACCCAAGGTTCGTCCATCTGTAATCATTCTGATCAAGTTCGGATTAGAAGGACCTGATGTTCGAAGTGTGAAAAACTGAGGTTCATCAATAATAATTCGAATCAGATTCTGATCAGGTGAACCTGACCTGGAATCGAGCTGTTCACCTGTAAGTATTCTGATCAAGTTCGGATCAGGCGGGCTGGCACTTAAACTAACCGCCTGCAACTATTCGGACCAGATTCTGATTATTCTAATCAAGTTCGGATCAGGTGAGCTTGAACAAAATTACTTAATTATTAATTTATTACTAGGACGATATTGTGACGTAGCAACTAGGTTTTTCCCCTTTTACTTATTTTACTGACTTTGATTTATTAGGGCATCTATTTGTTAACATCCACTGTTCAGCTTGATGTTGAGGCTCAGAAATGCAAATAACGAGCCTCAATTCAATAAACAAATCGGTATCATTTATTCAACAGAAAGTATTATTCTATTCGAGTTTATAATTATAATATTTGACTTGAGCAATATTTGCCGGTAAAATGATATGTTTTGAGAACTCAGAGCGTTTCGTGACTCCCCATGCAATTCCACACAATTCTACGAATTGCTATAATATTAATTCTTCAATTGTACAAAATAATGATTCGATTCATTATCAGTCCCAAAAATATTCCCTGCATAATTCTCCCCGTAATTTTCCCTAGTTTCTGGGATATTTAACGTATTATTTTTACTGAGGATCGTTCGGATAAATGTGAATGAACTTGAATCAATTTCATTTTTCTTGATTTTCCCAAAAAATGACGACGCTGGAGACGCCAACAATGATAGAATTTTCTCTGGATTTCCTTCTGCACCATCTTGTACAATTTACCGTTTCAAAATCCGGGAAAATATATAATGAAATCGCCCTTAATTCGCCGTGAAGAGACCCGTATTTAGTCGTATGAATTTTTCTACAATATTCGCTGAAATATGGAGCTTTTGCCACTGAGTAATTCA
Source organism: Fopius arisanus (assembly GCF_000806365.1). Classification (NCBI taxonomy): domain Eukaryota; kingdom Metazoa; phylum Arthropoda; class Insecta; order Hymenoptera; family Braconidae; genus Fopius; species Fopius arisanus. The sequence goes on along the minus strand of NW_011887793.1, from coordinate 8,395 downwards.
CAATGTACTTACAGTGGGAAGCCTCTTTTAACAATTGAACTCCACTCTCTTTGCTCTCAATTTCTGGCCTTTTTATTTTCTCCGACTGGAAATCCTCAACTCGCAGTTTGAGGTCTGATTTATCTTATGGCACAAATTTTATTCTTACTTCACTGATTTCTTAACTTATATGTTAATTATTAACTTTGAGGTGTTTTAGCGCCGCCAGTCGTTGTTCGAGTGCTCCTTCTTTGACCCTGAAACTTGGCGAGTTTCGATGGTAAAATTTTTAACGCCGTATCTGTGGCGGGGGAATGATGGAATTTAGAAAATTGTAGTTTGTACAATTTTCAAGACGAAAAAATGTAAAAAAAAAATGTTAAGTTGAGACTTTCGTTAAAGTTAAACGGTGTGCCTGTTATTTTTCGCATACGCCACAAACTTAAAAAAATATCCGCCGTATGAAATTTTTCACAAATTTATCATTAAATATCTCGTCTATCGAACCTTAAAAAAGAAAAAAGAAGAAAACCACGACGAATTCTTTTCGTTTTCTAACTGTGATTTTGGTTTTTTTTTTTTAATTTTATGAGGAAAATACAAGTTGCCAAAGTTTGAATGCATAACAACGGATTAATTGGCGACTGTTAACAAAGAAAGAAAACTAAAGAATATCACAAAAGAATTTCTAAAGTTCAAACTGGGATAATTTTTTGTTCCCCCACAAAGCCATCCCAAAACGAGAATACAACGTTAATAGATCTCCCATTTTTCTATTGTTAAGACTGGCTATGAAAATTAGTTAAAATCATATTCAGCGATCATCACGATTAAATAATCCCATACTTAATCTACTGAATTTGATTTTCTCCAATTTCCATCATCCCCCCGCCACAGATACGGGGTTGAAAATCTTTCCATCGGAAGTCGCCAAATTTCAGGGTCATCTTGAGATCAGGTTCCTTATTATGAAAGTCGAAACACAAAAATGAAGTTCGCCCGAGTCGAAATATCTCGAAACGCGTAGGACTAATTCCTCATTGGTCAACTCGAACCGCCAAATTCAAATTCGGCGCACGGAGTGCGCAGTATGTCCCGTCCCAATCATGAAAGCAGAAATACGTAAATGAAGTTCGCCTTAGTCGAAACTCGTAAGACTGATTCCCTATTGGTCAACTCGAATCCGAAATCGAAATTCGAATTCGGCGTACGGAGTGCGCAGTAGATCTCGTATTAATTAAGATGAAGAGAATTTGGCTAAACAACAGTGATTTGAATGTTCGTTAATTCCAAGATAAGAGACAATGCCCAAAATATAGATAATTACTTACAGAGTAATTTACCACGTTAAGTACCACGTGTAAGTTGATGTTTTTTCTTTTTCATTGAAAACACTAAATTTCGACGAATTTCAAGTCCATTAAAGTAGTGTAGAGGAGTTCAGAACAAAGTATAGTGTGTCAGTTGTCGACGTGTTCTGGTCTCACGACCGCGGTAATTCTAGACAAACGTATAAAGATTACCCAAATATAAATTTTTATTGCCAGTCCCTAGTTCTCTAATCCTTGCAGAAGCCTCACTGTAAGGGATTATCGTCGAAAATTGAATCTCACAAATCTCACCAAAAAAAATCAAAATCACTGGACATGATCACGTGTTGGATTTTCAGAATTTAGAGCATTTTCCGAAATTGTCAGACCTAAAAATAGGGGGGTCTCGGCAGTCGGTAATACCAAACTCTGCCCCGATGCACACACCCTAGTGCCAACGTCGGAAGCAGGGACTAACCTCCCGACAGGACTGAAGTGCTTGGGAGGTTTACTTCCAAGCAGAGAGGCTCTAAAGTAGAGGCTCAGCTCTGGGGGTTTGAGTGACCCCAGTGGCATCGTAGTATTTCACCCCAGGAGAGGGAGGGCTCCCCACGCAATGCTGGGGTGTCTGCCCGTTAGCCAATTCAAGAATTCCTCACTAGCTGTCCCGTTATCAAAGGGACTACTATCCTTTTCATATGTAGAGTCCGCAAACTCTGGAGGCATGTATCTTGACGAAAAAAATCGCATGGCTATGGGACTACTCTCAGTCGTTAGATCGACTATTAGTCTGCTTGAATACGGAGTTTCATTTTTTAGTAGGCCATAGGCCATAGGCGATACTGTCAGGAAAAGACGAAAAAACCCCTGTTTTTCATGTGCCGTAAAAATTGTTGAACTTTGACCGGATGTCAGAGTGTCAATTTTTCCTGAAAAATTATCCCAATTTTTCATATGATAGCTCGCTTATTCAAAGATGGAATGGTTGAACAAAAATTTCATTTTTATAGTAATTATTCCTTTTTTAAATAAAAATATCTCATACAAAAATATCTCCAATAGGAAATGATCAATTCGAATGGGATAAATTCCAGTTTATATACACTAGACTATTCAATACGTTTTTGTAAGCATTTATAAAAACGATTTTTCTGAAAATTATAAATAATTGTTGAAATTTTTCGGAAAAGATATTAGTACTTTAACCGCAACCTTCCAAAATTTTATGACAGTGTTCCCTCTTGGACCCGGAAAATCCTTTCCACATGGGCCCTTTGCTACCTTCTTTAGGGCTGACAAAGGCAATACTGGGGCCTTGAGCAAAATATTATCTGGAATAGAATCAATTTATTCAATATTGAAAAAATTTCCATATTCTAGTTAGTTGACTAACGAAAATGCGATAAAATTGAATGATTATACAGCAAAATAAAGTCTATTCCGAGAAAATGGATCATAGGACAATTTTACTAGCTTCACTCTTTCAGGTGAAAATCCTTCTTAATATAAAATGAATTTTTTCATCATCACCTTAAAAATGAGTCTTTATTCCATGAGATAATTTCACGCATTTCGATTATTGGTGACGAATTAAAAGCCGATCGAATTCCTGTACTTAAATAATTTATAACTCATTAATTTTCCCATTTGACTCCAACGAAATGTTTTATTGAAGAGTTGGCACCGATAGGCCATCCGTCCCTGAAAGAGGTAGAAGAGTGCACGTCTGGTAGCAGTTCCGAGGGTTGGAAAAGTATATCTCTGGTAAAACCATAATGACGTGCGGTCAGCAAAAAAATGGAAATTTTAAGAATTTTTATAAAATATTCACAGTGTTTCTCTCAATAAACTATAACCAAAATGTTTTCAATTTTTAATTGTCTATTCGAATATATTTTCGTCATTCCAATTGGTTATTTCTCAGCAAAGATAGCCGTATGAGCTATTTTTATTTAAAGAATAATTATTATAAAAATGACATTTTTGTTCAATCATTCCATCCTTGAATAAGCGAGCTAACATATAAAAAATAGGGCTAATTTTTCAGGAAAAATTGAAACTCCAACATCCGGTCAAAGTTCAACAATTTTTACGGCACATGAAAAACAGGGGTTTTTTCGTCTTTTCCTCACAGTATCGCAGAAACGATGGCCTGCTAAAAAATAAAACTTCGTATTGAAGCAGACTAATAGTCGATCTAACGGATGAGAGTAATCCTATAGCCATGCGATTTTTTTTTTCGCCAAGATACATGCCTCCAAAGTTTGCGGACTCTACATATGAAAAGGTGGTGGTGTAGTCCTCTCCGTCATCGAAATGTTTTTTTTTCATTAAAATTAGGTAATATTAGGATGAGCGGAAAGAAGGATATGAGGCTGCTTTATTTGAAATTCAGGAGATTGGAAAGGCGGCATTTTAAACCCTACCCGGTTCGGTTCTAACAGTTTTTTTTTAATGGCAAATAATTTTTACTCCGAACCCGGTAGTTAGGTTTAAAATGCCGCCTTCCCATCTTCTTCCTAATCTCCTTAACTTGGTGCAATCGAATCCACGATGAAATATGAACTTACAAATTCGTTGCCACTGGGCCAGTTAGTTAGTTTGTCAGACACAGTCAATTAGTAATACGACGATTCGTTAAGTCACCTTCTTGTAACTTATAATGCCTGATCCCTACGGGATCAGACAAAGACTTTATTTATTTAAATAAATCGTTCGATTGCTAAAGGAGTAGATTCTCCCTGAGAGATATTTATTTCCAATTATCTACGAGTGATCTATCCCTATCAACGAACCCGTCCGCTCGGGTCCATTACAGTACGTATAGGAGGTGGAGTAATGCGAACGAAGTGGCACGATTTATAATACGATAACTACTATACGGAACACGATTTGGTCGCGGATTCTCGCGGACCGGCCTATACCATTTCGGCCTCCTGCACTGAGAAAAAATTCTACCACAAATAAGTGTGCTATTCACCAACCCATGGGACCAAACCGTGCTCAATAAAAAATTCGAATGACCCACCCAAAAAATTCGGATGTGGCACCCTAATTTTTGAAGAACTTACGCTACTTTTCCGTGAGACTCCCTTAAAAATTGGGGCCCCACATCCAAATAGACAACGGTGCCAGCTGTGCAATTCATGTGCATCTTTGCCAGGTTTTTATAAATTTTTGTGTTGTTAAAACTCTATTGAGAACCAGAAAAAAACGATTCCCAATGGAGAAAATTATACTCAAAGATCCGCTGTGTCGTCTTTGAGATTTTATGTTATTTTTTTTGTTTTTCGTATTGGCATCCCCCTGAATCCATCTATTTCAATTTTCAACGACAGGAATACTTGAATCGCTTGGTGATTAATATTGTGAAGCCAATTCAATAGGAGAGAAATTTTGAATGAATAGTTGTTCGTAGGAAATTACTTTCTAATCTTCATTTGCTACCACATTGGCCCAATATTGAATTATCATTTGTGACGATAAATCAGCCCTTTCTATTCCCTTAATAAATGAATTTGTTCGTCAATATTGATGAAAGAAGGAATTTTTATGAGTTTTCAGCATAGTTACTAATATTTCTTGATTGTACAATCATTATTTTTAGAGATTCATATTAAATCGAAAAGTCATTTACTCTGCCCATCTCAAGAATTGATTGCATTTTTGTTTGCAATGAAGTTCCATAGAAAACCATCTCCATATTGTTTCTAAGATTTAAAAAAAATACGTCAGAAAGGTAGAATTTTAAATGATTTTCATTTTGTTTTGCCATCATAATTTTCGTTTTTCCTTCATTTTATCCGAATTTTCGTATGTAACAATTGAATACATTCAGATCGACTATGAAAAAACATATATTTTCTTTTTTTATTGATTTTCATCCGTTGAATCCGTTGAATATTATGCCTGGAATGAATTTTCAAAAACATGTAAAAGTCATATGTGTAAAGTAAATACTTTAAAACAGCAAAAAAAGTCGTTTCTGATTAACTTTCACGTATTTTTTGAGAGGGTAAACATTGATGATTTGACTTAGAATACCCCATGTATAGCAAATTTTTCTAAATCGAAGTGCTCAGAAAATTTCAGTCGAAATCAATATTAAAAGAAATTTCCTTCGTCATTTATAATGTCTGATAGTTATAATCTAATGAAATTAGGATATTCCTATAGTTCATTCGATTAATTTTCATTCCTGATTCAATTATTTGCATTCTCTACATCGACTTTTTCCCCTGACTATCTTTTATAAATTTTATAATCGACTATTGAACTCTGTTACAGTAACATCAGAAGTAGTCTTCGTTTTAGAACATGTCCTTGGTTACTTAAAATTGCACTTGAGCGCTCGAACTAAGAGAAGTGGAGAAAATTCGGAAGTAAAACACTATTTAGCCTATGAGAATGAATTGAAGAATACCATTTTAATCATTTTTCGTGAGAATTCTCATACATTTTTTTCGCATCAAGGGTAAGAAATTGTTCGTGAAATGCCAACCTTGGAGAATTCCTGGACCCGGAAAGGTAAGAATAAATTCACTCATCAGAATTCATCGTGGAGTGAACCGCCTATTTACATCTGATAAGAAAATCTGTTTGAGACTTTACTTTTACAATTTCAACATTACTTGATGATTTTCAGAGAACACCTTGCTCGTTAAAATCACTCGACAAAGAAGCCTCCATGAATTAATTTTTATTCCACAATAGCTTGTCAGATCACCAACAGTACGCCTTTACCATATTGTCAGGTCGAATTGGTGCCTTCCTCGGGAGTATGGGTTGAAAGCCAGCATATTTCAAATTTAACTTCTTAGAAGAAAAATCGTAAGGAGTTCATTAGAAAATTATTGAAATGGCAAGTAGGTGAGGAGAAGTTGATCAAGATGTGTGCAGAAGGAGGAAGTGATGAGCATGAAGGACTCGATCCTGTATTATACAAGGCGATACAAGGTGATTTTCCCAAGGCTATTTTTGTAGAACTTTGTGAATACTCGTTCTTATGAAAGCACGTTTAAAAACGTCTAAATTTTTTATGTATTTTTATCGCAGATTACGTAACGCTGCATGCAGAAGACCCACCAGTCAATTACAACCAAGTTGTAAATTTGATGTGTGGTTCACTTCGCACAGCGAAGAAGAGGGTGACTGAAAAAAAATCGCTGAAAAATGAAATAGAAAAAGCCTTAGATGACAAAAAACAGGGCAGTATACGACCATTGTCTAAGAAGGGGTCTCGAAAACAGAAGAAATCTAAAAAATCGAAGGCTTCCATCTTGACTTCTCATGAGAGTATTTTATCTATCTCCTCAACAAGTAGTCGCTCAAATATGGAAGAGAAAATTAATCACCTGGGTGGGACAAGTGATTCACATACTCAGAAGAAGCATCAAGCTAGACGACAGTCTAAAGTTGAAGAAGGTTCTGGTGATTCGGAGGTTCGGAAATTCTCTAGATGGATTGACGGTATGACGGGAATAAAAGATAATTCATCTCATTCATCAAAATTCAACCAGAAGGATTTGACCATGGGAATTACAAATTACAGTTTTTGTAATCAGTTAGGGGACTTTTCAGTTGAATCTCAATCGAGGTGCAGTTCCTTAACTAAAGACATCAAAACATCTACTCCAAGAAAGAAACTACAAAGAAAACGGCATCTGAGTGATGATCAATATCTGCTCGGACAACGTTCATCCTCATTCTTATCATCATCATTCATTGTGGACTCGGCTTGGAATAATATAAGCCCCATAGCCTTAAAAAAGGCGAAGAAAGATTCGTGTGAGACAGTTGTTTCAAATTCCACTGATGGTAAGACTAAAAGAGGGTCTGTAGGTGAAACCGTACAAGGTAAGCAGCCTTTGAGCCCTAAGAACTTGACTCAAGAGGAACAAAATTCATGTAAAGTATCGGCTATTTCTGCTGGTTCTGTTGACGTGAACAGAAATATCTCACAGCCAGCTCTGACATCAAATGTGGTGAATAATGGGAACAAAGAGAATAGTTCACTCATTCAGGGACTGTAATCACTGCCCCCACAACATCAAAATGCACCCGGAAATATGCACTATCATCCTTGGAGTTTTCAAGACACTTTTATGTACAATTCGGGATTCCCTTAACCACCACAATATTATCCTTATAATAATAATAATTATGTAGGCAGTGACGTTCAGTCAATGGAGAATTTTCAGGCTAACTATTATGGGCCACCTATGCTTCAGGATAATCGTTTCGGTACATACAACAATGAGTTCAGGTACCAAAATCTTTAAAAATGATCAAGAGTCTATTGCTTTAAATGGTAAATGTCACGTTTGAAAAAGATTGCAATGTGAGTCGATCATACAATAAGTATTTGTAAAACGACCCATGTTACTTTAGGAGAAAAGTGTATATGACTAGGGGAGAATGATTGGAAAATCACACGGGAAAGTTTTAAAACCTTGTCAGATGTAATTTTGGTGATGAAACGTTTAGTTGCTGCTTTGGCTTCCTCTTAACGATTATTATAATTATCATTTTGGTCTGGTTAAAAAAAAACGTTCTATCCGTTTAATATTGTACTTTAGTACTTTAATTTTGTGTTTATTATAATTAGAATGAAAAAGTGAAAGCTATAATGCAATAAAGAAAAAAATTCAACTTAAAAAAAATCTCTTCAATGATTCTGTCAAGAATAATTGACAATTTTGTATCTTATTTTGTTAGTAAATAAAGATTAAGCGTTGCAAGTTCAATTATTGTCTCTCAATAATCTCTATACGGAAAACGGTGAGGGGATTTTCAGAACATACCTTGAGAGACTACTCTACTTCGAGAGCGTCTCGCATGCAAAGAAGAACGTCTCTCGCAGCGAGACTCTGATCGACTCACGGTGAGTCTCCGAAAAGTATGTATAATGGCGCTGAGCGATACTCGTCTAGAGACGCAGACGCACATCTCCACTGATCTCTATATAACTGGATAGACTATCTCTATGCCCCTGGGGTGAAATTCTCGGCGTTTAAGGTACCTTAAAATGCTTACGTTTAATTCTCCGCCAGGGGGAGTTTTGCGTTAGTTTCGTTGAGTTTCTGAACGCTACTTGCCTTCAATTG